>NC_056747.1:318713208-319013208 GCF_019279795.1 Protopterus annectens | reverse complement strand
TCACTTACAATACACCTCCAACACTGTCATCCTATCCCATACTGTCTTATCTTAAAACCTTCCTTATATCCTGCAGAACTCTCTCACTACATCCCCTGCCACTAAACTATACAACAATGTCTCTCCTAACCAACATCATCTTTATCATACTCTCTCTATACCTATCCTTACTTCTAAAACTATCTGCTCTGCGCATTACTATCCCACATCCTCCATGCTCTCTTACAAAAGCTACTCATAGTCATACTCTCCCTAGCTACTCAGTAATCAGCTCATCTCTCTACAGTACAGACCTAATCTTACAAATAAAACTAATACTCCTCTACCCCCCAAATCACCCCTCCTTCAACCAAATCTTTAAACATAACCATAACCAAACTAACAGGAGTCCATCAAGAACTTTTTATAGGCCCAACAAAAAATCTCCCACAAGCACTCCCCCTTCCTGTTGGAACCTGACCCTATCAGGTGACATACATCCAAACCCTGGCCCTTTTTCCCACACAAGCAACTCCCTCAACCACACAAAAGCTATTCAATTCACCACAATCAACACCCAAAGCATTAGAAATAAAATCCCACAACTGCATGCTTGGATCAGTCAATACACGCCTGACTTTACTGCCATTGCTGAAACATGGCTAAAACCTTACATCAAGGACTCAGAATTCCTACCCCCCAACCACTCCTGCCTCAGAGGTGACAGACTTCACAAAAAAGGTGGAGGCATCACACTACTTTTCCCTAACACCCACACGGTCATTCCTTACTCAAAACCAATACCCACTTTTTCCAATGCAGAACTCCTAATCTCATTACTAAAACTTAACTAAAAATCCCTATGTATCATAGTCCTATATAAACCCCCTGGCAACAACATTCCTATTTTGGAGGAAATTCTTGCCTGGACAACCAATAATATAAATAATGAAATGGTAATCCTAGTTGACACAAACATCAATTGGCTAGGTATCACTAAAAACCCCTCAACAGGTGTCAACCTACACAAATATACTCAGCTAATCTCAAATATAACCAGACAAAATAATAAAAACAATAAGGGATCCATCTTGAACTGGATCTTAGTTTCTGATCCTGACAAAATCTCCTCCTCTGGCACTCTTCCAGATTGTATCAGTGACTACTCACCAGCATATATAATACGCAAACCCACCTCTATATCACATACTCACCAATATCTTTACACCAGAGACCTATCCCACTTCTCCCCTGACACCCTCAACAATATCCTTTGAAGTACAAACTGGAGTCCATTAAATCTCTCCCTATCAATGATGCAGTAGAATTCTTTAACTCTACATTTCTTAAAATACTAAATAGCTTTGCTCCACTCAGGCTTAAGAGAATTAGAGCAAAACATGCTACCTGGCTAACCAAATCTACAAAGCATACTATGGCCACCAGGGATATATCCTGGAAAACCTGCAATAAAAATAAAACCTCACCCAACCTCTTACAGTACAAGCAACTTTGCAATCAAACTAAATGCTTAGTCATAAAAAACAAAAAAGTACTTCCAAAACATCCAAAATCAGCACAGACAAAACCCTAAAACCTTCTGGCATGCAATTAACTCCTTACTCCACCCAGGGACAAACAACAACCCCTGCCCTGACCCCGAAAAAACTCCCACTGATATAGCCTCACCCTTTAACAGCTACTTTATTGATACCATTGCAAAACTAACCACATACTTTCCACCTATCAACACAAACTCCCACACCACATCCTCAGTACCCAACAGCACCATCTCCCTACCTACCTTCTCACTATCACCCATCCCAACATCTACCATCAAAAAACTTCGACACAAACTAAAACCCTGTACTATTGCCTCAGATAGCCTACCTTCTGAATACCTACAACTAGCTGTCCCTTCTATAGCTTATCCTATCAGTATGCTCCTTAATAGATCTATTCAAGAATCATGTGTACCAGACATCTGGAAAAATGCTTTTGTCCTTCCTCTCCATAAAAGGGGCTCTAATTCTGACATCTCAAACTTCTGTTCTATTGCCATACTTTCCCCCATCTCCAAAATTCTAGAAAAATGCATACACAATCAACTCATAGGCCACTTAATAAGCTACCAAATGCTCTCTCCTACTCAGCACGGCTTTAGACCAGGCCACAGTACCAACACTGCCCTAATCTCCTTGTTAGACACAGTAAATAGAGCCCATGATGCTGGTTCCTTAGTCTCTGCTCTCTTTCTAGATTTGTCTAAAGCATTTGACACTATCTCCCACTCCCTCCTACTAACTAAACTCTCCAGCCTTAACCTAGATTCCCCTACATTACAATGGTTTACAAGCTATCTCAGCAATAGACACCAGGCTACCATATGGCAGCACTCCTCCTCTATTTTCATGAGCACTAACACAGGTGTCCATCAAGGCTCTATACCCAGTCCTCTGTTGTTCAGCATATTCATTAATGACTTTTATAATTCTTTACCTAACAGTACTGTAATCCAATATGTTGATGATTCCACCATTCTCTGCTCTTCTAAATCTCCCTCTGTTCTGCAGCATCTTACCCAAGAAGCCTTTACTTCTACTGAAATATGGATGTCCCAAAACCACCTAGCCCTTAACCCCAATAAAACCAAACTCCTTATTTTCTCCCCCACACAATCCAGCCATACTGACAAACAACCAATCTCAATCCAATCCCAAAACAATACTACCATAGAAGTTGTTCCAAGCACTAAACTATTAGGTGTCCTTAATGACGACAGATTAACATTTGACCTTCGGATCTATAGTAATATTTAAAAAAAAAATGCCAAAAGCTTGACGCCCTGTATAGACAAAATTACTTCCTTAACAACTCAACTAGGATAGCCCTAGCCTCATCCTTCTTGCTCCCAACTCTCCTATACATTGCCCCTATCCTTACAAACTTACAGTCACACCTACATACAAAACTTAACTCCTGCTATAACAAGATCGCCAAAAATACATCATCAATACAAAAAAACACACACATCACTGTACCTCTTTACACCAGCTCAAATGGCTAGAATTCCCCCATCACCTTAAGTATATACATCTAATGACAACCCACAAAATAATCAACCAGAATCCTGTCCTTCCTTATCCTCAATAATAAACCTGTACCATCCTAAATGCCAACTGAGGTCTGAAAACAAAATGTTACTGGGCAGGATTCACGATAGCTTGCACGTAGTCTAAGAGTTGTATAAGACTCCATGCAGCCATCGCGATCCAGGAACAGCCCGAAATCCCATGTAAGAAACCAGCTAAAACAACTCTTACACGCAGGGTGTGGATATGCTAATCACCTCACTTGCAGCCGAAAGGCATGCAAATGAGTTAGATTAGCAATCCACAAAGCTGAAACCAGCCTGTGTAAGAGTCGTGTTAGGTGCAGAAATGTACTCAGTTGACAACTGAGTACGTTACTGCAAATAACACAATGGAGCCATGACAGCTCCAAATAAAGTGTGCAAATGTTGCAGTCAGCATGCCAATGGTGAAATATGTGGCCATTGGCACGGTAACCCGATGCAAACATGAAATAAATTATTTTTTTTTCGGCGATCGGCGAGGTTTAAACGCAGTGCAGCCCTGCGCAAACAGGCTGCGCTATACAAGACAGAAAAATAAAGGTTTGAAACCCACAAATGTGGGTTTTATGTAATGGATGGATTTGCAATGCAGGGACTAGCAGACCAAAAACAACATGGCCACCGTCTAGTGGTTGCTAAGGGGGGAAGCTGAGTGTAAGACATGTAACTAAGCATTAATAGGCAATCCTATGTAAATGAGTGGTAGGATAGTGAATCACACTGTCACATAGCAAATGAGCACATTCCGTGTAGTGTAAGAGTTAGATAAGGGGGAGTAACAGAGTAGGAGATAGGTGACATCACAGAAGGGAATGTCAGGAAGAAATCAAGCTCTTTGGAGCAAAGTGGTATGTGAAAGATGTCAATCACACAGCATAAAAAGAGGAGTGTCAACAGATAAGCATGGGGAAGTCAAGAAATGGAAGGTGTACACTGTGGCCAACACCAAAGTTTCTTGCTGTACGTGCATGCGCGTGTGTGCGTGCTGGGAGGCGCGAGTAAGACAGAGTGTGCACGTGTAAGG
Source organism: Protopterus annectens (assembly GCF_019279795.1). NCBI lineage: Eukaryota > Metazoa > Chordata > Ceratodontiformes > Protopteridae > Protopterus > Protopterus annectens. The sequence goes on along the minus strand of NC_056747.1, from coordinate 319,009,069 downwards.
CAGAGTAAGCATGTAGGAGCCTGTGTAAAAATCTATAAACCTGTTTGCGCTGGTGTGCTCGCGTTTTAACCCGAATAAGCAGATTCTAGTCCGTGTAAGCATGTGTGCGTGTGTGGTAGCCACTGTGAGCGTGTTTTTGCTGGTATGCGCGCTGCTCCCCCCTGAGGAAACAGAGAGGAAAAAGGAAGCAGAAGAAATAGTAGGAAACTAGCAGGGAATACTGGTAGAGGTAGCAGGTGAAAACAATTAGAAGCAGGCAATTACGCAGGCAGAATACAAGCCCAGCCCAGCACTTAAAACACTGCAAACAGCATTGCAGTATGTTTCGCTCAAGAGACACTGCAAGACAGGAGTAAGCTAGTAGAAGTGAAAACTGAAAAAGCTGCACTTAGACCAAACATGCTAGGGGCTGCCATAGCTGTTATAAGGAGACATAGGAGACTTGCTGAGGGTGGTGACAATGCAAATGCTGCCAGACAACCCACAGTGAGGAGACGGAGAAGAGTGTACAGGCCCAGGGTCACCTACCAGGGGTTACATGAGCTGGAGATAGTGGAGCACTATAGAGTGGACAGAGACCTCCTGCAGAAAATTGTTGAGCTGTGCAGGCCTCACCTCACACACAGAACCAACAGAGGGGAACCCATCCCAGTGGAAACCAAGGTATGTGTTGGCCTAAGAATACTAGCAACAGGTACCTTCCAGAGACCAACTGGTGTTATGATGGGGATATCACAGGCATCAGCCTCCAGGGTACTGCACCAGTTCCTGGATGCCATGTCAGCACATGTCAGTGAGCATGTATATTTCCCCAATGCCCGTGAGGTATTGGCCAGCAATATGCATCTCTTCCAGCAAATAGCGGAATACCCTGAGGTAGTGGGTGCAATAGACTGCACGCACATACGCATCAAAGCACCAGCCGGTGTGCAGGGTAGGGCCTACATTAACTGCAAGGGCTTCCCCTCCATCAACTGCCATTTCGTGTGTGATGCCCAGGGCATAATAATGAATGTGTGTGCTGGCTGCCCTGGGAGCTACCATGATTCCCATATCTGGCATTTGACACAGCTGTACCAGACATTTGCCAATGGGGACATCCCACATGGTCACCTAGTGGGGGATGCAGGATATGCACTGGAGCCGTGGCTGATGACACGCATCAGAAATGCACATACACCCGAACAGGAATGCCATAATGAGGCACACGCACAAACACGTAATGTAATAGTGTGTGTGTTTGGGCTGCTCAAGTCAGGGTTCCGGTGCCTGGACACATCTGGTGGAGCCTTGCAGTACTCACCAACTACATGTACCCAAATTGTCATGGTATGTGCTATGCTACATAATATGATTCTGTGAAAACAGCTGCAGCAGGACCAGCATAGGGCCGGGACAAACAGCCCCCCACCATTGCCAAGGCCATCACAGGCAGAGCATGACTCAGAGGAGGAACAACCTGAGCCTGCCCCAGTAGGCAGAAGGAGGTGTGCCCAGTATGCCCTGGCCTTGGCAAAGAGGCAACGCATAGCACATACACTGGCTCAGTAGGAACCCTGGGAATGATACCCCTCTCTGACTCACTCATATAGTAACAGGGACGCCTAACATGACACAACCTGCTCTCAAACATGTACAGGGAGTGTAGTATGTGCATCCGACAGAGGCAGCCCTGCAGCACCACCTGAGGCATGATTGTCATATGTTAAGCAATGTAACACCATCTAGTATATGCAAACATGAAGACCCTACCTAACATCTCACCCTCACCAAGCATGATGCCACACTATGAAGACAACAAGATCAAGTACAATAATTGGCTGAGGTATTGCTGTTAGCAAGGGGGAACACATGGCTGACAGCCTGGGCTGACATGCTGAGCAAGACATGATGCCCCACCTGCTAGGGATGGCACACACCCAGCACACCTGGCTGTGTGGATACTGGCAAAGGCTGTTGTCACCCCCACTGTGCCTGGAATAGGTAAGTCCAGAAACACAAACCCACCACCATAGGGAGCACAAGGGATAATAACCTGGACGTAATGCTACCCAATGCCAGAAGTCTAACCTGCAAGGTGCATGCAGACCAAACCCACCACAGCATGGAGAATGGTAATATGTGTTCTGTAACAGAAACCTGGGTCAAGGCCTAGAAGAGCACCCTAATACTACCAGGTTATGCCTCATACCATGCTCCACAGCTCCAAAACATGGAACACACGACAATAGCAGTGTGGCTACCAGTAATTATCAAGGATAACCACACCCCCAGGTTGGTACCACAGCAAAAAGCAGCATGGACTATCCACGGGCAAGTAACACTGGCTCAAACTGTGTACCTGTTTGAAGCCTGCTACAGACCACACACACAAACCCAGGTACCCCAGCCAGCCTTCCTGAAGACACTGCAGAGTATGAATGTCTCAACAAATACCAAACAAGGCACACACAAAGTATGACATAGGTGGCAATCCATTATGTATGGAAGAAGTAATCAGGGACCTAGGGACACAAGTGGATGGTAACCTGTCATGTGACACTCACATTGCCAAGGTGGCCAGGAAGACCTGCTATATTGCCCACCTTAATATGAAAGGATGCACATGTAGAGCTAGAGAGGTCACTGTGCCCCCATACTCTTCCCTTATCAGGCCCATACGTGACAACAATGCCCCAGTTCGGATGTACCTTACCTTACACCTGCAGCAGTTAGAAAGACCCCAAATGTACCTCACCAACAGGATAAAGGGTCCAAACATTGGACATATGCAGCCTGGCTGAAGAAACCACAGCCCAATTCAGAAGCATACTGCCCAGTCAGAGGTGATGTATGCCTGATGTACAAGGCCATGTCCAATCCAGAATGAATGGACATGCTCCACTGCAGAAACCCCATATCCAGCAGACACACCACAGTGAGATATCTGAACCTCCACACATAGATTAATAGGATGTGCTGGAGGGACAGATCTATAACCCAGAGGCTCCTGACACTCTGGAACAGAATCCCAGTCCATGATAGGCTGAGCTCCACACTCAAACTCAACAAGCGAAATCTGGTGAAGTGCATGGGAGATAGTAGGTGTACACTGGGGGCCATCCCTGTGTCACATCTAGTAAAGTAAACCCTATGTGGGCATAATATGCACATTGCAAGGGGTGTCAAGACCCACACACAGTCTGTCCGTGCTCAAACAAGGCCAGGGCAGATAGCCTACTATGAACCTATGAACCTATGATGATACAAATTGTGCAGGACACAAAGGATTATCACACAGCTTTCCTACCTGATGGTAGGAACCATGGTGATAATCCACAGATATGGTCTGCAGCACTCTAATATCACAAACAATACACCAAACCCACACACATTGCCAACAGTCTACCGAACAGATTCCTTCCAAACTCCCTACCAGCACCTAACTGCCAAATATCTATCCCAGGAGAGTGCTGGCCCCCTGACATTGCAGATGCTGAGGTAACAGCCAGCATCCACAAAGCACAGCACACAGCATCAATGGTACCAGATGGTGTCCTGGGTTGTGTCCAACAAGTACTGTAAGAAGAATGGAACAGCAAATAGCAGTACCGTGCACTATCAGTCCTACCACAGGATATGTACCCAAAGAGCAGTGTACAGCAACTGTGGTCCCACACCACAAAGGGGGTGCCTGAATGGATACTGCAAACTATCACCCCTCAACCCCGACTATCTAGGTTGGCAAAGTAATGTAGAGGATGATCATGGATCCCATGAATAAGGAGATTGGGTACCTACAGACATTGGACCCTACCCAGTGTGGCTGTCATAGGGCAGATCCTGCCCCTTACACATGTCTGACTCATGTGAAATGGCACCAAGGCCATTGATGTGGGGAATGTGGATCACACAGCCTATCTGGACCTTGCTAAACCCTTCCATACAATATCCTAGTTGGCGGTGCAGATAAGCTCACCAGCCTAACTATAAACCCATATGCAAGTAGATGGGTTGCAAACCAGCTCAAGAACAGAACTGACCTGGTCAGACATGCTGCAGCCATGGCAGACTGCAAACCAGGTACAACTGGCATCCCACAAGGCATGGTCCTGGGACCTCTCTTGTATGCTATATATGTCACATAGGTACAGGCCAACATGGAAGGACTCTGAACAGGTTCGCAGAGGACTACAAACTGCCCACCATATCGGACCCTCCAGCTGACATAAGCAACCTACAAAAGGCACACATAGAAACAGACAAGTGGTGCCACACCCATGTCAACAAGCTAAATGCAGAATAGTGTATAGTCAACCCCTGTGGAAACACAGCACATGGCCAGAAATTACCACATAGGTGTTAACCCAGTAAGTACATCAGGAGCAATAAGAGACCTGGGGACACAAGGTGATAGATATTCTGCATGTGACAACCATGTGTCTGTAGTGGTTACAGAAACATACCATATACCCACCTAATCATGAAGGTAAGCACAGCTTGGTTAAGGTAGGTCAATGTGCCTCTCCAGTCATCCATCAGCAGCCTCACAATTGTGTACAGTGGCCCTTCAGGGATGTACCGTAGCAGACACCTGCAGCAACTGGAAAGACCACACAAATACCCCACCAGGAGGATCGCAGAGATGTAACACATGCCACGTGTCGCCTGATTAAAGAAACTGCAGCTCCACACAGTGCCATACTGCCTGGCTGGAGGTAAACTTTGCCTGATGTATAGAGCCATGACCAACCTGGTATCAATGGACATTTGGCACCATGTAAACACTGAATGCTGGTGACCTATGCAGCTGACAGGCCTGAACCCCAGCACAGACATAAACAGGACATGCTGTACCGATTGGTCCATAACCCAGAAGCTCACTCCACTCACAACTAAACTCCCACTACAGGATATCCAGGGAGTCCCTCAGTAACTGTCATCCAGAGGAATCATGATGACTAGATGGGAGATGGTAGGTGTGCCCTGGATATCACCTGTATGTCACGGGTAGACAGAGGCACAGCACACTAACTGTGACATATGTCATGGCAAACACCAGTAAATGTGTGTTGAAGGACAAACACTCTCTGACTAGCATTACAAATGGACTAGGGTACATGGCCATTGTTTGTCACTGTCCACACAAGTTGTGGAATACATTAACAATGTCGGACGATCATGTACTATGCTGTCCATATCTGAACAAAATGCAACATGGTCATATCTGCACAACTGGGCCTCAACCAGTCTGGTGTGCTCACTATAAATATTACAAGCAGTGATAGGACTGAAACCGATTATACTGTCCACCACAGTGAAAGTACTGCAATACGACAATACAACTGTTTGGTCAGCAGGAAAGGATGATGACAACTGTATGCAAACTATCCCATGGCGAACCTGGAGGCACAGCATAATGCCTGTTAGGTTCAGACACAAAGCAGTTGGGCAGTAAGAACACAACCTGATGTCCAGCACTCAACTGTACATGTGATATATAGATGGTGTCCACACACAAACACAAATGTGGTGGTCCACAGATCCCAACATAAGGAAAGGTCACACTGGGCATGCTCGCACACTTAGATAAATGAGATGTGTCAGTCAAGAAGCCATACAAACTGTGAACTGGGCATGCTCACACACTTAGGCCATGTCACAGTTCAGCAGTTGCACACACATATCTGTCATTTCTATGTGTTAACACAGGAACCTCCCACAATACAGACATCTGCCTAGTGCACTCAGTGAAGTTACAACAGAGACATAAGTAAAGTACTGGATCCCACTCATATGCAAACATCTCCCACAGTACACACATTGTTTATAGAGATAGGGAAGGCTATGGCAATAAAGACCCACAAACAGTATATGAGCAACAGATACTTGCATCTGACAGGTAAACATATGGCCGTAGAGTGCAATACTAGACTGTTGTCCCTAGGGAATACAGAAGGCTATCCACAGTGTATTTGGTGTCTGCCTCCACAGTACAGAAGGCCACTGTGCCTGTGGAAAGTTAATGCATAGATATGCCCTCCCCTGTACTGATGGATAGTAACAGATGTACATACCTCTTCATCCATAATGATGTCAACACACTATACATATGGCAGGAGCAGAAATTATACCCAGTAATGTGAATAGCGTGCTCTGCTACTGCGTCTCTAACAAGTGTCATAACATAGTTAGGTAGGGGTTTGAATCCTGCAAGTGCTCAGTGTGTGTGTGAATGTGTGTGGGGGAGTAGTGTGTGCAATTCCATGTGTAAGAGAAATGTCCCTTTTGGCAACTATTACTGCACAACACATGCTGCATATTCCGCTGTGTAAACACCGATGATGTCAGCACCCTATAAGTACAGCAGAAGAAAGCAATCCTCCCAGCAATGCAAATAGCGTGCTCTGCTACTGCGTCTCTCACAAGTGTCATAACATAGGTAGGGGTTTGAATCCTGCAAGTGCACAGTGTGTGTGTGAATGTGTGTGGGGGAATAGTGTGTGCAATTCCATGTGTAAGAGAAATGTCCCTTTTGGCAACTATTACTACACAACACTTGCTGCATATTCCACTGTCTAAACACCGATGATGTCAGCACCCTATAAGTACAGCAGGAGAAAGCAATCCTCCCAGTAATGCAAATAGCGTGCTCTGCTACTGTGTCTCTCACAAGTGATCTAACATAGTTAGGTAGGGGTTTGTATCCTACAAACGCCATGTGTAGTTTTGTCACACAGTTTGTCCATGTGTGTGGGGTGTTGTTCCCAATATTGCACGACATACATTATATCAGTAATGTCAATGCACACATGATGTATGTGTGTGCCACCTACACATATGTACCTGTGAACTGCAATAGTTCCCATGTCCGAAGCCTGTCTCATGTGAATACATGGAATACGCATCAGACAACTGTATGACTGTGGTGTTCTGTGCAGGGGCTGCATGTGGTATGTGACTAGACAGTGTGGGTTGTAGATGGTGTCATCCCACCAGTGAGGGATACATGACTGGTCTGGAGCATATAGTCCACATGTTGGTGATGAACAGGGGCAGCATGTTGTCACCTCTTGTGGGAGTGGTAACAAGTTGTTCCATAGCAATGCAGGGAATGAATGCTAAGAACCCTTCAGATAGGGTCTTGGAGCTAGAGTAATGCTCACACTCTATGTTTGGGTAGTCTCAGTACAACCATATAATGGTGTATGTAGAGACTGTCATATTCCCAGTTGTGTCAGGAAGGCCAAGTGGGTTTTCTGGGTATGGGAGTGTGGTGTGTGCCAGGCTATGAACCTGAAGGCAGTCTAACCCACTGTTAGTTGCACATGGATAGGCTCTGATGCTTTGTGCAGTGCCACCAACCTGGGGGGGGGGGTATCTGAGGTGCCTTTGGATACATCCCCCCTGTTCTGGTTTGGTGCATGTGTAGGGGACGACAAGCATGGTATCAGGAATGACCTGGCACTGATGGTGTGAACCTGGGAGCCTTGTACCAGGAGTCTGTTACTGCACGGATATTGCTGTACCCCATGCTAAGGACAGTTTCCACTGCATGCCTCGAGGTTTACACTGCTGCTGTTGAGTAGCATTTCTATTAGTGTCCTATCCCGTGTGATACCTGTGTAGGTGGATATGTAATGTCAGCCTAGTATACAAAGGCACTATGTGTGTAGCAACAGCCTCTGCCAATATGCAATGGCCCATGGGTGACAGGTGCAAGTTGTCCCAAGCAAAGCAATGTGGCTTGTCCAGCATGTAATCCCACACTGACAGGCATTGGATCCCCTTTGAATGTCACTGAAACATGCGTTAATTGCAGAAACTGATGATCCTGTCTACATATTGTGGCAGCATTCTTGGTGAGGGTGAGATGCTACTCAAGGCCAGGGTCATACCAGCCTGTGCCACAAGCTCAGAGAGCCCCTTTATGTCCCCTAACATGTAGTCCTGGGAGGTGCGTCAGAGGTCATACACACTGGCACAGACAATGACTGAGTCATACTTCTACATGCCTTGGAGTGACCAGTATGCTTGTGTTATGTGGTGGATCATAGTGCCCGACGGGCAGCTCACCTTGTTCAGCCTGGTGAGCAGGACCTCAGTGTACCTGATGATAGAGGTACCTCATACAACTGTAGCAGGTGTGTTGTCAAGCCGTATGGCCTGTGACTGTTTGGCACACAGGCTTTGTGAGCTATGTGTTGCATGTGCTCTTCTCTGGCTTAACGTTTGCTTGTGTGTCTGCTTTGCAGGTGTCAGCTGCTCAGGCAGGATGCTATGCTGAGAGTGTTTCTGTGTTTGGATTGCGGTCATGGCAGGTCTATGGGAGACTGGTACTGTATTCACTGTAGTATCCCACTCCACCTGACAGGGAATGCCAGTGCTGAGTTAACAGAGCTTAGCCCCCAGTTTGGCTATGTGGTTGTATCTCTCACATGTGTTGTACGTGTATGGGAAGGGGAGAGGGTTGTCTGTGTACATGAGTCAGCTGTAACATTGCCACATGACTCACAGATTCACCAATTGGACCTGAGAGTAGATCGACAGGTGACCTTTGCACATGCTACCATAGCATTGTGAATCCCATACTAAGTAACGACACATAGGGCCAATGGGGAACAAGGTACTCAAGGTGACTATGTGAGGGTGTAGTGATCCTGATTTGTTAGTGCTGGCATATATGAATGCTGTCTTGAGCAAATGCAAGGTAAATCATATGCAATGTGTTACAGGCAAGCTACATGCAAACAGGACAAACAGTGACATTCTGTCAAATGAGACATGGACATCAGTACAGTAAGCAATACAGATGTCACTAGGGATCCACAGAGGCACGGTAAATCTGCACTGCAGGTGGAATCAGTGTTTCAGGAACATAACAAGCAAACATGCATACAAACAAAGCTACAGTCAGCAGGCCTGTATGTAGACCATGCTACAACAAACAAGGTGTATGACTTCCAGTAGGTAACAGTTCATATATGCAGGCACTATAAGCCAGTACCCAGACATTCACAGGTCAGATGGGCTGGGTCCAGCTGCACCCCCACAAGTGTATAGACCACGTACCTTCGTAATGTTGAATAACTGGCCTGATACCCAAGTGCTCATACCTGTAATAATACACATGTCAAATAACAGGACACTGAGCCCTCACTCAGCAGTTTCAGACTTAGTATGATGTATGCCACCTGTCCTGGAACCACAGTATCCATGACATGTATGGACACTCTCCCTCCTGTCATAGTTAGTTCTGTGTTTTGGTGCTGTCATGCATGGTATGAGGTGTGACCTTGTAGTGCTAGTGTGCTCTTGTGAGCCTTGAACCTGTTGTGTAGTACTGCACAGATATCAACATCCTGAAATATCCACATTGCAGAGTCGTGTGTTGACAGCATGCAACTCGCAGTTGACATAACCATCATTGAGTATTAATATGTACATTGTTGTATCCCCTGTGCTTCCTCTGTAGGTGGCCATCCCTTGACAGCCTCACCACCAGTATGCAAAGATGTGCAGACAGAACACTGTGGTAATTACTATGGGTGTACAAAACAATACAATGACAGTCATACTGTAACTGCATCAGGCATGCTGGTATATACCCACAATATCACCATTACTGTACTGTTGTCAACATCATACTATTACAACACGTCTATGTAGTCACCCTGTGCATCAGAACCATGTTAACCTGTTCCTGCACCGATTTTACAGATTGCAGGAGGTGGCACAGTTTCATCATATGCACAGGGTGTGTACCTGGTATGCCTGAGTCTGCCACTGATACAACCAATTGACATGTCTGTATGTGTGTGTTGGTGAGGGACAGCAGTACAAGATGGGGCAATGTTGATGCAGTGTGTGCATGTATGCATTAGCCCTATGTGTTATCACTTTGCATGTGTGTATGAATGCGCACAGTCCCACCTCATGGCTGCCATATACAGGTGTTTGTGGACAGCCACAGACTGTACCTGCCAGGTCATACAGATCACTGTCAGTGGCCACAGACATGGTACCTGTGCCTGGCAGGGGTGCTACGGACCGTATCAGGTACAAAGCCAGAAAGGGGACTGTCATCAGAAGTAGGTGGATGGTGACTGGAGACAGGTCCCTGTTGGGACTGTCCAGCACCATGTGCACGTGGTCTCCTAGGGCGGTCTGATGACAGCACAGACCCAGCATTGCTGGGGCTGCTGCTGGCACTATGTGAGCAGCTGCAGGCCTGTTGTCGTCCGTGATGGCTGCCAGCTGCTGCTGTTGCTGGGCATACGGCCACGTTGACGCCTCAACCGTCCTCCATTGCCCTCGCTCATGGACATGTAGTTGTGGAACAGATCTAATGTGTCCCCCCAACGTCTGTCAATGACCTCGGTGAAGTTACGGATGGCAGCCGCAACATCATGCATACTGTCACTCATGGCTGTGCAACATGCTCTCAGCTCCCTCAGACCCTGCCTGATGTACCGTTCCATATGTGACTGTGACTGTGCCTGCATTACAGCCTGAAACATAGCTGAGGTTGAAAGACCTCTGTGGGCATGTCTGACAGGGGCGGTATGCCCACGGATGCTCCCACGAGAACTCCTGGACGTCTGCCTGTGTGGTACCATGTCAGGACCCTGGCCATGGCTACTGTGTGGGGATGCATGTGCCACTGATACCACATTACCCTGGTCAATGCCCACTGTATCCTGTCCATCACCTAGGGACATTGGTGACAAAGGATGTATTGACAGGATGACTGTGCGCATTGATGGGGTCGACAGCTGTGTAGTGTCAATTGGCTGACCAATGACAGACCCTGGCACACCAACCTGTGCCATTACACAGGTATCATCAATATCACTATCCACAGCAGCTGATTCAGGTTCCCTGCTGCACAACACCAGAGCAGCACCAGCACCTGTGAGAGTAAGACAGGAAACACAGTTTACAATGTGTACACAATGTCACCACTGATACACACATGCACACATGGGCACATGCACACATGGGCACATGCACACATAGGCACATGCACACACCTCAGTATATGAGATATCAACCCACAAACACACCTGCAATCAAATACATAGCACTACTGCTTCAGCCTATTATTACTGTTAGTATCAAGAGTATTGAAGGTAATGGTATTACACACTCACCAACGTGGATAGGCTGCCTTGCTGTTACACCAGAGGGACCTGCAGAAAAGAGACATTTATTGTCAGTGGGCACAACTGTGCCATTGATACTGTGGGCATGATACAGTTCAGTAGTGCAACAGTTAGCTTCCACAAGTGTACTGCTGATATTGAGGATATCACTCTTGCACAATAATTACCAATATTACAGCTACAAAACGAGGACACACCTCACACATGCATAACCTAACAGTGTACAGAACGGTCAACTATACACATGGCATGTTACCTGCATGCTCCGTGTACTGCTGCTGTGTGGCTCCAGCCTCCATCATTACATATGTATGCTGCTGCTGTTGCTGTTGGGCTGGAGCCACAACACTTAGGAGTAGTCCCTCCAGTCTGTTGAGGGGGGGGGGAGTCTAGACACCCCACCACCTGTGGCAAGCTGCTGCCTGTGGACATCTGACGCACACTGATGGACATTTCTAATTAAATCACTGCAGTGATGGCGTACCTGCTCATATGTCTGGTTATGTGTGCCTATGTCATTTACCCAATGGACCAGGTCTTGCCACAGTGCAGCCCTCTCCTGCTGGTTCTGGCTGGTGCGGGAAAAGAGTACAGCGAAATCCCGCACCAGGCTCTGGTGTATCTCTTCCTCCTCTGCAGCGGAGTAGACAGGGTTCCGCTGGTGAACCATAGCCCTGAAAAGGAGAAGGAAAATATGTCAGCAATATCTGTCAACAAACTATGGCACACATAATACACATAATACTCGACTGCGGTGATATAACTTAACCATATACAGCATCTGTCTGTCTACTGGGGGATACACATGTAAATTACCAGATATCAGTGCTCATCCGACAACTGCGCAACAGTACCTGGCACACTCCTTACGACAGACTAGTATACTGCAGCAGTCAACACACTGTTTCAGGTACAATACACAATCTCACACTGGGGGTTTGTATCAAGGTACTGTATGGGGAACATTATCAGCCCATGCACTGCACACAATGCACGTTACATATTTCACTGGTAATGCACACTACTCTTACTTGCCATAACCCTACCTACACCACAGTGACATACAGGGTAACACAGCACAACATATGGCAATGTAGTATGTGTTGATCGCAATACCTCACACCAAGGACACACACTACCATGACAGACAGACAGTCATGTTGAGCAATCACACCAGTACACAACATGCACCCAGTGACTGGCACACTCATTCCACCTCACATATTTCGTTTGCAATGTGTTCATGGGTGTGCATTGTGTCTTAGGTAGGTAGTATGCTTTTGGCCCTGGGCCTACAGCAGCATACTGTTATGCTACCCTGCCCCTTGTGACACATGTGTTATGATCGTACATGCTCCTTACAAACAATTACACAGGGTGACTCATATGACATATTACCTATCTGCATAACATTCAGCAGGGGTATGTCTGACATCTACTCATGGGGAGCCTTGCTTCTTAATTCTGTGTGGTCTACTACAGGGTATGTTGTATCTGTGGGTAGGGTCCTGTACCCTCCACCATGTGCTCTATACTGCAGTGACAAGGACGACAGACATAGGTAATTTGTGTTGTGGATGTTGGAGGTGTTACCATGGTTGTTAGACAACTGTCATGGGTGTGACCGAACTATGTATATCCAGCAGTGGTAACCTCTATGTAGGTAGTCTGTGTGTGCTCTGTGGTGTTTGAGTGCATTGACACAGTTACTTGCATATGTCTGTGTCCTTCTCCATATCTGTAGCTGTCATGGGAGGTACATACTGTGTAGGACATTGTGGGGTGTGGAGGGGTACAGTGACCTACATGTCCATAGCTGACACACCATGTCCGCTGACACATTCCATGTACAGGTAGTACAGGACTAGTGTGCACTGTGTATATCAATTGGGAACCTATTATACACTTGTTGCCCCTGTTCCCCCCTGACACATGCAGTGGTGGGCAGGCATGCACATATGTGGTGGTTACTGGTGTCAGTGTTTTTGAATGGGGTATGGTATTCCAGTATCCACACTGGTGTTCACCCCATGCCTTTGACACCAGGCACCTGTTGCAAGACATCTGCACACATGTGCCTCACACAGACAGTGTATGTATATATATATATATATATATATATATATATATATATTGATATATTTATATATGTATATATATATATATATATATATATATATATATATATATATATATATATGTTTGTATATATGTATATAATATGTATATACAGATGTAGATATATAGATTTGGGGAGAGAGTGAGAGAGAGACAGAGGGAGAGTGAGAGGGGGTGTGACAGAGAGAGAGAGAGAGAGAGCTAGTCATATACAGACATATCTGTTGTCAGTCAGATCTATCTGTATATGTATATGTATCTACATATATCTATATATGTATGTGTGTATTACATATATCTGTATGTACATATTCTACCAATCTCGATGTCTGTGCAGTAAGTGAGAACCTGGTTCAAGGCTCCTGAGAGCACACCAGTGGTACCAGGCTATACCTCGTATCATGCTTTTTAGCCCCAGGACTCGGGACAAAACAAAAAGGGAGGGGGTGTGTCCATATTCATGAAGGACACCCACACCTCCAGGTTAGTGGCAACACATGAAGCATCTGAGACCATCCAGGTGCAGATAACCATAGGCAAACCTGCTATACAACTGGTAGCATGTTACAGACCACCCTCCCAATCTCAGGAACCAGTCAGCCTTCCTGAAGACATTGGAGGATATGAATGTCCCACCACACACCATCATATTGGGAGACTTCAACTACCCTAACATACACTGGGTGCATTATTCTACCCTAAACACCCTAGCCCAAAGGTTCCCAGAATTCACTAAGTCAAATGCAATGGAACAGCTAGTCACCTCTCCCACAAGGGGAGATAATATACTAGACCTGATCATCACAAAATTGGGGACAATGTGCTACACACCGGAAGTATACCCCTCACTAGTCACATCTGACCACAGACTAATCCCCCTGGATATACATATCCCACCTCTCCCACAACACAAAAGACTACAGTGGGAAACCTCTCACATGCCGACTTTATACTTCTTATATCTGAGTTGGTATCCTTTATGCCCACTGGGCCAGTGGAAACCATATTCGACAATGCAGAGACCTTCACATATGCTTTCTACGGACATCTCCAAGAATGCATGGATCATGCAATCCCAAATAAAACCAAGACCCTCTCCACCAAGGGCAGGCGTCCTGTCTGGTGGACCCCAGCATTGAACAAATTGTATAACAACAGAAGGTAGCTACTGCATGGCAGAGCAGAATTCCATAGAGATAAGGCATCTCTGATCAGCACTAGTAGAAAGATACATTCTGTTGTACAAACATGCAAGGCCAACAATGAGAGGGACATCGCTATGGACACTACAGATAACCACAAGTCCTTCTTCTGCTATGTTACACACCTGGGTGGCAACCCTCAGATATGTTCAAAGTTAGTTCACAGTGACAAAAGCTACACTGAACACACAGATAATGCCAACATTCTGGCAGACAGGTTCAGTGCAGATTTCTCCCCTCCCTCACCCACACATGAGGAATTACTTATCCCAGCTGACTGTAACCTCCCTGTCATCTCAGATGTCCAGCTGGGAACCACCCTCAGCAAAGCTGTAAACACAGCATCAATGGGACCCGACGATATTTCAGGTTGCATGCTACATGAACTCCAAGAGGAGCTAAACACACACATTAAATGCTATTCAACCATAGCCTTACTACAGCATATGTACCTGGACACTGGCATACAGCAACAGTAGTCCCACTCCACAAAGGAGGCACCTCTACAGACCCTGGTAACTACCACCCCATAAGCTTAACCAGCCTGGTCTGCAACGCTATGGAAAGAATCATTATGGAACTCATACACAGAGACATTGGGGACTTAGACACTTGATCCCACCCGGTTTGGCTTTGTAGAGGGCAGATCCTGCCTTATGAACCTGGTTGACCTTTTTAAATCAGTCACTAGAGCCATTGACGAGGGCACAGCGATCCATACAGCCTACCTGGACTTGCCTATGGCTTGCGACACAATACCGCACTCTGGCAACATAGACATGATCAACAGCTGAAATGTAAATCCATATGTCACAAGATGGGTTGCAAACCAGCTAATGGATAGAAACCCTACAGTCAAACTCACTGGTGCCATGTCAGACTCAGAGCCAGTCACAAGTGGTGTCCCACAGGGCTCTGTCCTGGGGCCGCTCATGTTCGGCATCTATTTCTCAGATGTGGAAGCAGACATGGGAGGGTAGTGGCTGACAATGTTCAAAGATGACTGCATACTAGGCGCCATAGTCGATACACCAGCTGACACATACATCCTACAGAAAGGCCTCATGGACACCGACAACTGGTGCCGGAGTCATGGCCTTAAACTGCATGCCACATAATGTATAGTCATACCCTTTCGGACGGACAAGGTACCCACATATTATCACATAGACAGTAACCCACTGAGTACAGACAAAGTAATTGGAGACCTGGTGATACTGATCGATACTGACCTCTCATTTGACACCCACATTGCCAAAGTGGTTGGATAGACTTCCTACTTGCCAACATTATCATGAAGGGATTCACATCCAGATCAAAAGGGGCCATTGCACCCCTATACTCCTCCCTTATCAGGCCCATGACTGTGTACTATGCCCCATTTGGTATGTACCTCACCTGGCACTTGCAACAGCTAGGGGGACCCCATAAGTACATCACCAGGAGGATCAAGGGTCTCCAACAACTTTCATATGCAGCCAGACTAAAGTAACTAATGCTCTATTCCATAGCATACTGCCTACTTAGGGGTGATCTGTGCCTGATGTACAAGGCCATGTCCAATCAGGTATTGATGGACATGTTCCCCCTCATACAATCCAAATCCATCAGAACCACAACAGCTACAGATTTAAACCTCAGCACACATATGAATAGGACATACTGTAGGGACAGATCCATCACTAAGAGGCTTCCCATACTGTGGAACAGGATCCCAGTTCATGTTAGGCAGAGACCCTCACTGACACTCTTCATGTGAATTCTTGACGAGTGGATGGGAGATCATAGGTTTACACCAGGGGTCATCTCTGTGTCACTACTAGACAGAGGCACAGTAAACTAATGCTATTATGTACGGGGGTCTTCACTGTGTCACTACTATACAGAGGTGCAGGTTTCTAAATCTATTCTGTACACTGTCTGCAGATAGCCTAGTACTAAACTATGACACTGTGAAACTATATATGTCTATGTATTTCTACATCCCTCTCTATCTATGTATACACATATGCATATTATACATACATATATGTATATATATATATATATATATATATATATATATATATATATATATACATACATATCTCGATATACATACATATACACATGTTAGATTATATATATATATATATATATATATATATATATATATATATATATATATACATACTCCTTTTTAGTTCCACATATGTATACACACAGTAACGTACTGCTGAACATCCATTACTGTACAACCTACTTGTACATTGCACTACAACCTACATTGCTATGTGCACATAGCTACCTTCACATACATATGTATGTGGAGCCTTCAGTGACAGTTTCAGTATGTCCCCGTCCCTATGCACATCTTCATATACATAGATACAGACCAATAACACATCTGGAGGGTTCACAGTATGTAGACTATTATAGTAGTACTTTACATTACCTGTGTTTGTTGCAGCTGTTTGCGTAGGCTTGCAGTTACTTGGCCTGCTGTCAGCCTCTTTGTTTTGTTTTACAGTTTTTTTTTCTTTCTCTTTCTCTCTTTCTTTCTTTCTTTCTCTCTCTCTCTACCTCCAGCGGGTGCAATGAAAGTATTGCATGTGTGGACTGGGAGTACAGGATGCTTTTGTAGGTATCTGCACATGTCCATGTGATGGCCTCTGCACCAATTGTTAGCCAGCATTTACTAATTGCATGCAGCCTGTTGTGTAGTGATTGCAGTTCTCACTGTGATTACAGGACTGTGCGATAAAAAGGTCTGTTAGGTAGGCGTAGCCCTTTCAGATTATCAGGGTGGGGACCATGCTGATTTGCTGTGGACACTGTTCTGTGAGTGTAAGGGTTGGTATGTCTCTCATATTTCAGGCTGTGTTGTTGACACTGCAATGCATGCTGTTCTGTAAGCTGAGTATTCCTTCCTCCAGTGTCCTCTTCTCTGTGTGTATGTAAACTGACACCTACGACTAGTAATACTGTGTATATGGGTGTGTGTGCTTTCCTGTGGGAATTGTGGTGTAACTGGTATATAGCAGTGGCTCTTGCAATCTGTTGCTATGGCTTCAATATTTGGCCTTTACATTCACTCCTTGTATGCCTGCTAGGTGTCTTTCCTGTAACGTGTTGCTATGACTTTCCTACTTTCCATTTACATTCACAGCTTGTAATGCTTGCTAAATCTGTTTGGGCAGCAATTCCCTATGTGTTTGTTGTGGTAGGGTGTTACTACATGCAGTGTGGTCTGGCCATGGTGTGGGCCTTGACACTTACAAAGGTATTTTATCATGCTGCTGAGCAGACCTCAGATACTCTCAGGTGCATCTTTTATCAACCTCATGGAATGGTACATAGCAGTGGGATACTCCAATGACATATTCTGATATTCTGCAGTTGTGACTGTGGGTTATTTCAGGCATATGTATTAGTACACCATTTGTGACGTGCAGGTGGTGCATACCTTCAGTCATTCATAGTTACCATTGCATGTGTAGTTACAACTTTCTGCCTACTGTTAGTACATTTGACAGGGTGTCAATGGGGCACAGTTGACATTTGTTTTCACATCAGGGACATCCCTGTAACTCAGTCACAGTTGCTATGTCTGATTTCTTAACTATTCAACTATGGCAGTGTTTATCCTGCTCTGAGTATGTGTGTGGCTTGCCAGATGCTACTGTGACATTATTACCTAGTAGCTACCAACTAGCATGACTGTTTCTCAGCACACAGTACTATTTTACAAATCCACTAGATTTGACAGTAAATATACATGACATGCTTTGTGTACTAGACTTGCTATATTCCCTTTACATTAATTCCTACTATTTTATGATATATTTCTTTCAGCACAATGTTCTTGTATAGCAGTCCAAGGTCCTGGGTTCGAGATTGAGGGAGGTATTTTATTTTGCTGCTGAGAAAACTACAGGCCTTGTCATTCCGAGTGACTAAGGCACTTTTAAGCAGTTGTAAGCGGGTTAGCGCTGGTTTGCGTGAAGCTCATGCATGCGCACTGGCGCTTAGCTTCGTGCAGACATGCTTAGCTAAGCGCACAGAAGCGCACACCCGCTTACTACTGCTTAAAAGTGCTTACTCACAAGACACCATGCTATTTTCTTTTAAAAAAAAGAAAATGGGGAGATAGGAAAGTGGTGAAAAAGGGGGCACAAAGAGGGTAGGACAGTAGGAAAACAAGCTCGGGTTTTGCAGGAGGGATGTAAGAAAGGCCGATAGCTGCCCATTTCTTTGTCAGCAACAGCTGTGCATATGTTTGTAATTTGGTGTGAAATTTGAAACCTTCCACCCCTAAGAGAGGTGTGAGGACAACAATAATATTTGTTGTACAGTCAATTGTAATTGCCAGTTTACATGTCCAGCAGACATGTGTGCAAAATGGGCAGCTATGTATGGGGCGTAATTTTTTTATGGGTACAGAGTGCCTTTTTTTTTTTTTTCAGGTGAGAGTGGTATGTCAGGTATGGGAAGTCAGTATAGCTGGGGAGGTAGGTAGGCGAGGTTAACAGACAAGACAAACAAGACGCATACAGCGGTGGTGTATGACACATGTGGGAGGGTTACACAATTGACGGGGACGGATGTTTGGATATCTCGAGCCCATGAGCCTACAGATGGCAACAGTGGAACTGAGATCCCCACCCATGGGCAGTTGCCACTGTGCCTTCAATGCCCAGGATGGGGCTGTGTAGGGTGGGCAGCAGGCATGCCCGTGAGTTGTGCCACCTGTGCCTCAAGCTGGCGTAGGGGCCCAAGCACAATGTGCCGGATCTCCCTACGCACCACAGTCCGGACACTACGGAGGATGAGTGGATGTTCTCCTCCGGCCACACTTGCAGAGGGGGGATGAGCCCCATCCCCTGCAGTGCTTCCACCCACAGGTGGCACAGGGCCACCGAAGGAGGGTCCGGCCTGGGCACTACTGCCAGGTGCACTCGCCAGCTGAGGTGGGAGAGGTGGGTCCGCTGGAACCCGCCTTCCCTGTCGTCCTATGTTTTGCATTATTTAGTGACAGCTTGGGTTAGTAACATGCAATACCATTCACAATTAGTTGTAACAACATGCATTAGTATTCCCATTAACCAAACACCCATAAATTCAAGCCGTTGAACAGCAAGCATAACTCATGCATAATTTGAACAACAGTACACGTTCCAACAACATGCAGGGTTGAGTGATGGCAACAGGCCATTAGGTTTGGATGTATGAACAGGGCACATGAATCAACGTACATGCAAATATGTATGAACCAACAGGACAATTGTCCAGGGGTGTTAATTGTGAATACACATACCCATTTCACGTGGAATGGATTATTTGTGGTTATAGGGTAGGGTGAAGAAATATTTCATTAACAACTTCAAATACCTATACATATGCTGTACATTTCTACTAGCTGCAGATATATACACACTACAGGTCTGACTACAGTTTCATATGTGACAACTTATGCATGTTGGTGATAGGAATGTTACTGCTACATTAATATACATTTCATTTTTATTCATACACATTCATATCTGGCTCTGTTCAGCAACATCATCCTGCTACATTTGCTTTATATGGCTCTAGACAACTGTGGATGTTTGGTATTTCATACAACCATACTATCTGCATATTGCAAACTGAGAGCAACATATCCAGATTTTGGGACACACATTCCAGCTTCAGTACTTCTTTCAACACATGTTGCTGTTTGGTTGTGCCTGTCACATTCATTTCATTTTGTACTGACTGCAGTATACTTTATTCAGGAGTTATTTCTACTTTATTGGTGAATTCATACCTCTTTCTCACACTCTCTCACTTGTTTTATTTTTACAATTCAGGATGGTACTTAATTCTAGGCTTTATTGACATGTTTTACTTATAACAATCCTTTCCAACAGTCTCACTTGTGTCATGTTTCAGAATTTAAACAGGGATATATTTCACACCTGTGTTTTACTCAGCTTCTGTAGCTGTACTTCTCAGCCTGCTGCAGGTTATGTACTATTATATTACAGGTGGAACATCTTTATTTCAGACTTGTTTCATTTTTATTTTTGGATTACAGGCTGCATCACACTTATGTAATCAAACAATACTAGCAAAATCTCTCTTACACTGTTACTTGCACTTTTTATTAATAAGCGACTACACTGCACTCTTTTGCAAGCTGTCATACTTATATTTTTTTACAGTTACAGGGAGAGAATTACTGACCTGCCTGGTGGCGCAACCGCACCAGCCTATCGGCATAGGCTTGACGGTTCATGGAACGGACACCTGCAGCTGTAATATAAATGAAGTAATATTGGAATACACATCTCCATAATATCAGCTAGGTTAATTTCTTACATAAATAATTACATGTAACTTACTCAGTAGTGGGGCATTGGGCATTTGCCGGGCCTCCTAGATCCAACGGTTCAGTTGGTCCTGCTTCCGTCTCTTCAGGTCCGTATGGTGGTGACGGACCTATTCACCAGTCCTTGGTATTCCTGTGGCACTGGTGAGATCATGTGCCAACCAGTCCCACACCTCAGCCCTATATGCTCCCCACAGGACCTGGCCCTGCATAAGTTGGGCCTCATGATCATGGACGAGGAGCCAAACCATATATTTGGACTCCTCAATGCCCCACCTCTGTGCTCGGAAGCAACTACCCTCTCCTACACCTGCCATCCTGACTGCAAATCGGTTCCACAATCAGTTATGCTGTGTATTCCCGCCTATGGGGCTTTATATGCCGTTTTTCCTGCACTTATCTGTGATTGGCCATTTTGGAATTGTATCAGCTTCACAAAACCTGCTTTGTCATGCTCCTCTTTCCATTCATTCCTATATATATGCTATTACTGCAATTCTAAGAGCAACTGTCATGGCTTAATGGTTCAGTACTTTGACTATGGTGCATGGTATCCTGAGTTCGAGCCTGGCCATTGCTTTTTATATTTTATGACTGTCTACACAGGCCAGGAGGTGTGTCTGTGTAAAGGCAATTTTGATACAGCTTGCTCAACGTTGCTCGTCGGTTAGCTTGTTGGCACGGTGCACAGCTATGCGCAAACGGGTCACACTGGCTTACGTGCCGTTTGGCTGCCAGCACGCATATTACGCTCAGCTCAGCTATGGGCACACAGTTTCAGCATGTTGGAACTCTGCTCAATCCCGGCCACTCCTTCTACACCTGTTAAACCACTACTCACCTATGGGCACTCATTTTACACCTGTTAAAACACTGCTCACCTACGGGCAGATATACTCAGCTTGTTAGAGTGCAGCTCAGCTACAGGCATTTCTGACATTTGTTCTTTTTTTTTTCACACATTTCTTCATAATACATGGTCCATTTCATTACATTTTACATAAAAATAATTTTATACATGTACATATATGTCAGGGAATTGTTTCGTGCTTATTTCACTAAAAATAAAAACTGATGTTGTGGGGGCTCGAACCATGACTGCCTCCTCTTCAGCCAACGTCTCTACTGCTACGCTATTGCTTCTTGGCTTACTTTGCATGTTTATTTCTTATATGCTTTTCCACTGACTGCTAACTGTGGCTAAGCGATGGGCACGCCCACGCAAATGAGCGCACTCACGGGCAAACATCTTTAAAACTTATAAAAAAAATATAACATGTTCATTTTTACATTTTATGTTCATAGTCTGTGAGGGCATGTGTTGTGTTGTGTTTATTCACATTTGCACAGACTCTGTTGTGGGGGTTTACTTTTGGGACTTTTACTCTTCTGGGGGCGTGTCCGTTTGCAGGGCTCGCCCTACGGACATTCCCCCTTCTGTCTTACACGGACCGTGTTAACCTTAGGTGTGATTCAGCATGCCCTCATGCATATGCATGGCATGCTGACATCACACCGTTTAACTGCAGCCTCCGTGTAAGCCTTGTAATTCTTACACAGAGGCTTCATGAATCCTGCCCACTATCTGTTAACAGATCCAGACTAGCCACTGGCAAGATGCTGTACTCCCACACTGTTTCCAAGTTATGGAATAATCTCACCACCAATATCAGAACTATCAATACTCATGCAGCTTTCAAAAAGTCACTAAAACTACACCTCTCTTCTTTCTGGCTATGCTCCTGCACCCTACCTACCAAAACAACTAATCCCATCTCTGGAACTGTCACTTGAACTCCCTCTCTCCTGTAGCCTATATAAGCATATAGTCTAAATAGATACATATGTCAACTATACCATTTTTTACTATTCCTGAATGTAAACCTGATGGCTTAATGTATCTATATAATCTGTCAAAATGTACAAATCATGTCAACATTCATTGCTCCATGTTCCTATGTTAATGCTTACTACTGATGCAAATTGTTGCATATCAATGCTTACTAGTGATGTAAATTGTTGAATACTGTTATGTAACCTTGTGGAGCTTTTCTCCCTGGGCCTCCACTGAAAATGGGCTCTTTCAAGGTCCAGTGGACTTTCCTGGTTAACAAATGCAATAAATATATAAATAAATAATTCAGTCTCGCTAGAAGTAACTATAACACAAGACCTCCCTTGAGCAACAACTAGACTAAAAAACTTCTCCAAGGCCAATTACAACCTCTTATATCACAAAAACCTCAACACGGATATAAATAGGACGTGCTGGAGGGACAGATTCATCACCCAGAGACTCCCTACACTATGGAACAGAATCCCAGTCCATGTGAGGCAGAGCCCCTCACTGACTCTGTTCAAGAGAAATCTTGATGAGTGGATGGGAGATCGTAGGTTTACCCCGGGAATCATCTCTGTATCACTGCTGGACAGAGGCACAGCAAACTAATGGGTATAGTATTCTCATCCTAAGGGGTGGTGAAAGCCACACACACTCTGGCTAGGCTTATAAATGCCCTAGGGCAGATAGCCTAGTATGAACCTATGAACCTATGAACATAAAAAGCTTCATAGCCCTCGACACCTATGCTGAGTTACACACCAATGCTTTATATGAGCACCTGTACAATTATACTGACTCTGCCGTACCTGATAGAACCAAAGCAAGATTTTCAAGGAAAAGCAAACCTGCATGGTGGACAACTGCCATTAACAGGTTATACAAAAGGAGAAAGAAATTGCTCTAAAGGTAGGAAGGAATGGTCTCAAAACTGGAAACACTCCCTCCTAAACTTAAACAAGCAAATAAGACTCATTGTGAAGTTCTCCAAAGCTAACTACAAATCCAAATTAGCTTCCCTAACTAAGGATAACCCCAAGGTGTACTTTAGTTACATCCGTAACCTCAAAGGCAAGGCCCAGGTTTGCACTGAATTCATAGTTAATGGTAATACATATACAGAAGCTGAGGGTATAGCAAACCTGCTGGCTGACAGGTTCATTGAAAATGTTAGTCATCTGTCCCCACCACATATACTCAAAAGCATCCCTTACACCTGTTCCCCACCTAGTATCTCTGAGGAGCAGGTCTTAAATGCCCTCTCCAAGGTCAAAAACACAGCCTGTATGGGACCAGACAACATCTTGGGCTGTGTTCTACCTGGATTAAAACAGAAATTAGCATCACCATTGGACATGCTTTTCAATCACAGCCTAAGCACTGGCTTCATCGCAGTGGAATGGAAAACAACTACCATCATCACTTTGCACAAAGGGGGCTACATCCACTGACCCCGGGAACTACAGACCATTAGTCTGACAAGCCTTATCTGTAAGTTCATGGAACGAATCTTCTTGGACCTTATTAACAAAGATACAGCAAAGCTCCAAAGGATTGACATCATCCAGTTTGGCTTTGTCAAGGGAAGATCATGCCTGTTAAACTTGGTGGACTTCTTTGAGACAGTCAAAAAGGCCTAGACTAGGGCAAATCTGTGCATATGGCCTACCTAGACTTAGCCTAGGCCTTTGACAATCTCCCGCTCAGGCATCATTGATAAACTCACCCATCTGGGTATCAACCCATATACTGTCAGCTGGGTTGCAAACCGACTCACTGATAGAACTCATACTGTCAAAATAGGAGACTTCACCTCCTCTAGCAGACCTGCAAGCAGTGGTGTTCCACAGGGATAATTTCTGTGACCCCTACTGTTCTGAATCTACTTCTTTGAAGTAAAGGCTAAAACTAAAGGATTGTGACTGACTAAGTTTGCTAAGGACTGCAAACTGGGAGCGATCATTGAAACCCCTAGCAATGTCAACATCCTTCAAGAAGGTTGTACAGAAACAAATGACTGGTGCCAAAGTCATGGTCTTAAGCTTAATGCAAAAAATGCATCATAATCCCCTTCAGCAAGGGTGAAGTTTCTGCAAACTACCACATCAATAGCAATACCCTAAGCATACAATCAATTGTAAGAGATCTGGGCATACAGGTCAACAGCACCCTTAACTTTGATCACCATGTCTCCATAGTGGTAAGAAGGGTATTTTTTATTGCTCATCTCATAAGTAATGGTATTACCTCCAGACTAAAAAAGGGCTATAACACCTCTGTACTCCTCCCTCATCAGGCCAATAATAGAGTACAATCCTCCCTTTGGTATGTTCCTTTCCAAACACCTACAGCAACTGGAGAGACCACAAAGGTTCCTTACAAAGAAAATTCAGGGTCTTCAAGATCTGTCTTATGCGGTCAGACTGAAATCATTGTCACTTTACTCTGTGTCATACAGACCGCTCAGAGGTGGCCTATATCTTGCATATAGAGCAATCTCTGACCCAGTTTTAATGGAAATGCTGCACATTTGCAAGTCAAATAGCACATGGGTCACTTGGTCAAAGGACCATAATCTGATATGTGACATCAAGAGAACTTGCTGGAGAGAGAGAGAGATTTGTCTCACAGAGGTTGCCCCACCATTGCAACTAGCTTCCTATTCATGTTAAGCAAATATCCTCATTAGCCCTATTTAAGCATAATTTGCACAACTGGATGGGTAACCAGAAATTCACCCTGTGTCTCATAGGTTCATAGGTTCATACTAGGCTATCTGCCCAAGGGCATTTATAAGCCTAGCCCATAGTTATGTGGCTTTCGCCACCCCTTTAGTTTGAATAAAAACTATGCCTATCATTTTGCTGTGCCTCTGTCAAGCAGTGACACTGAAGTAATCCCTGGGGTATATCTGCAATCTCCCATCCATTGGTCAAGATTCCTCTTGAACAAGGCCAGAGAGGTGCTCTGCCTCACATGTACCGGGATTTTGTTCCACAGCATAGGGAGTCTCTGGGTGATGAATCTGTCCCTCCAGCACGTTCTATTTATAACCGTGTCAAGGTTTAAGTCTCCCGCCCTTGTGGTTCTGAGGGATCTAGATTTTTTAAGGTGAAGCATATTCATCAAATCTGGGTTTGACATGGCCTTATATGTCAGGCACAGGTCACCTCTGAGCAAGCGGTATGAGACTGAATAGAGCTGGAGTTCTTTCAGTCGGGCAGCATAAGACATATTTTTGAGACCCTTTATCCTTTTGGTGAGGAACTTTTGGGGCCTTTCAAGCTGCAGCAGGTGTCTGGTCAGATACATTCCAAACGGGGCATTGTACTCAATCATAGGTCTAATGAGTGATGAGTACAGGGGGACGATGACCTCCCTTGCTCTAGATGTGAATCCCTTCATGATCAGGTGGGCGATATAGAAGGTTTTCCTAACTACTTTAGCAACATGAGTGTCAAACGAAAGGCTACTGTCAACCTGGGTCCCCAGATCCCTGATGACTTTTTCTGTGCTCAGCGGATTGCCACCTATATGGTAGCTAGGGGTAACCTTGTTTTTCCCGAAGGGTATGACTATGCATTTTTTGGCGTTTAACATCAGGCCATGGCTCTGGCACCAGTTATCTGTTTCTGTGAGGCCCTTCTGGAGGATATCTGTGTCAGATGTGTTTTCGACTATGGCGCCCAGTTTGCAGTCATCTGCAAACTTTGTCAGCCATAACCCTCCTGTGTTTGCTTGTACTTCAGAAAAGTAGATGCCGAACAAGTGTGGACCCAGGACTGAGCCCTGTGGGACACCACTTGTGACAGGCTTTGAGTCTGACATGGCTCCAGCAACTCTGACCCTGTGGGTTCTGTCACTTAGCCAGTTTGCAACCCATCTTGTGATGTATAGGTTTACATTCAAGCTGATGAGTTTTTCGATGATACCTGAGTGGGGTATTGTGTCAAGGCCTTTGCCAGGTCGAGGTAGGCTGTATGGACTGCCTTTCCCTCATCAATGGCCTTGGTGACTGTCTCAAAAAGTCAACCAAGTTTAAGAGGCAGGATCTGCCTTTGACAAAGCCAAACTGGGTTGGATCCAAAGTCTGCAAGTTCCCTATGTCTTTATTTATGAGTTCCATTATGATCCTCTCCATGGCTTTGCAGATAAGGCTTGTCAAACTAATGGGCGTTAATTTCCAGGGTCTGTGGAGGCACCGCCTTATGAAGTGGGACCACAGTCGCAAGGCGCCACTCCTTGGGTGTATCCTGAGGTGAGGCTAAGATTAAACAGCTGTCCTAACTGTGGGTTTAATTCCTCGTTGAGTTCGTGAAGCACACAGCCGGGGACACCATCCGGTCCCATGGATGCTGTGTTTTTTCCTTAGTGAGGGCAGTTCTCACCTGGGTATTGGAGATGTTTGGGGGGGCTACAATCCTCTCGCATAGATATCTCTCCTTTGGGGAGGGGAGAGTTTGCACTGAACCTGTCAGCCAGTATGTTGGCAATGTGTGCAGGTTCAGTAATTTTCACATCATTTTGAACTAATTCTGAGCATATCTGGGAGTTTCCTCCTAGGTTTCTAACATAGCTAAAGAAGGCCTTATGATTCTCTTTAGAGTCCTTGGCGATTTTTCTCTCAAAATTTGCCTTGGATGATTTTATGAGAGCTCTTAGTTTTTACTTATAATGATCAAAGGTGTCTTACCTTTCAAGGATTTTGCTCTATCTTGTAGTAGCTTCCTCCTTTTGTTGTAGAGCTTGTTTATGGCTGGGGTCCACCAGACTGGACGCTTGCCTTTGGTACAGAGAGTCTTAGTTTTGTTTGGGATTGCCTGATCCATGCAGTCCTGTAGGTGCTGGTAGAAGGCATTTGTAAGTGATTCAGCAGTTTGAGTAATGTTTACCACTGGCTCAGGGGCCTTAAAGGAGACCACACTAGTTTTTAGAAGTGTGAAATCGGCTTTTGAGAAGTTTTTCACTGTGGTCTTTTTGTTTTAGGTGGGGCGGGATGAGGACCTCCAGCGAGATTAGTTTATGATCTGATCTCACCAGTGAGGGGTATACTTCGGTGTTGAACATTTTGATCCCATGTTCGTGATGATGAGATCAAGTATGTTTTCTCCTCTTGTGGGGATGGTGACTAGTTGTTCCATGGCATTTGAGTTTATGAACTCCAGGAATCTTTGGGTTAAAGTGTTCGGGCTTGAGTAGTGTTCCCAGTCTATATTAGGGTAGTTGAAGTCACCTAGTATGATGGTGTTTGGAGATACATTTATCCCCTCCAATGTTTTCAGGAAGGCCATGTGAGGTTCCTGAGTTTGAGAGGGTGGCCTGTAACATGCTACAAATTGCAGAGCAGTCTTGCCTATGGTTAATTGCACCTGGATGGTCTCCGATGCATCGTGCATTGCCACCAACCTTGAGGTGTGGGTGTCCTTTATGAATATGGACACCCCCCCCTCCTTTCTTGGTGTTGTCCGGATTTTGGGGCCGGAACGCATGATATGAGGTGAAACCTGTTAGTGCTGGGGTGCTCTCAGGAGCCTTGAACCAGGTTTCTGTCACAGCACAGACATTGATGTTCTCCATATTGAGAAGGGCCTCGAGTGCGTGCATCTTGAGACTGAGACTTCTGGCATTGAGCAGCATTACCCTTAGTTTTTTCCTTTTGGTGTTCTAGGGTGGTAGGTTTAGAATTTGAGCCTTGCCTAAAAAGGCACTATGGGGGTGGCAAGAGCCTTTGCCAATATCCGGAAGCCCAGGTGTGACAGGTGCAAGCCGTCCCTTGCGAAGCAGAGTGGCTTGTCCAGCATGTCATCCCAGGCAGACAGACATTGGATCCCCTTTGAATGACACCAGAATTTAAGCCAATTATTAAAGCTGATCATCTTATCACTGTATTGTGGCATCATTCTAGGTGAAGGTAGGATACTGCTCAAGGTCAGGGTCATACCTGCCTGGGCTACATAATCAGAGAGCTCCTCGATGTCCCTTTTCATGTAGTCCAAGGAGGTACGTCTCAGGTCGTTGACACCAGTGTGGACAATGACTGAGTCGTACTTGTACCTGCTGTTGAGAAACCTGAGTGCTTGCGTTATGTGGTGGATTCTAGCGCCCGACAGGCAGCTTACTGTGACCTTCTCTTTACTCAGTCTGGTGAGCGGGACGTCAGTGTGTCTGACTATGGAATCACCAATGACAAGTATGTCTGGCATTTTGTTTGGCCTTAAGGGCTGTGACTGTTTGACACTCTGACTGTGTGGTCTATGTGTTGCATGTGTTGGGTCGTGAGGTGGTAGTTGTTTGGGTGTCTGCTTTGGTGGCCTCTGCTGTTTTGGTAAATTTTTGATCAGAGCCTCTGAGTATGTCTTTGTGTGAGTATGTGTATGATTTGAAGTTGTGATGGTACCATGTGTGACTGGGTATGTATTGTGTGTGGTTACCTTCTCCTCCTGTCTGGTCGTGCCAGTCCTATGTTGAGAGAGCTCAGCCTCCAGTTTGGCCGTATAGTTGCATCTCTCGCATGTATTTGTGTTTTGTGGGAGAAGGAGAGGATTGTCTGTGTACATGAGGCAATTGTAACATTGCCTCAATATTCCCAGGTTCACCAGTTGAGCTGGAGAGGACACTAGCAACTGATCCCTCGACATACTAGAAGTAGTAGATAAAGAGACTTTCAAAGGACTCCGGGGGAAGTGGGTTTTAGGCTGGTGGGGTACTATCTATAATAAGAGTGCTTTATCAAGGTGCAAGTACTGTAGAAGTAAGTGCTAGGCTTTACAGATAGAGAATGGTCTACTTGGGAATCAAGTAGAGATGAACTTTTCAGTTATAGGATATGCTGGTTAGATCAGCAGTATAGCTCGAGGAAGGTAGTTCTAAGGGAAAATTTGAAGAGTGGAATTTAGATGGCCCGAATAGTTTAACCTTGTTTAACCTCCGCTGCTCTTGTGTGCAACAGTGGCAACTCCGCGCTAAATCGCGCTTAGTCTCCACCTGTGTCTCTGTTGGACAGGGGCAATAGGTGCTGATTTTAGTGTCTGTTTGAATCAGACACCCTTGGGAACATGGGTTAAAACTGGCTTGACTTGTAAGGGCCCTGGGGCCTTTAGCCTAGTAACCTCGTATGAACCCTGGGGATCTCCACCAGTGACTAGTCTCTTTGTGACATCTCTTTTGAATAATGAAATAGGACACCTTCCTTCTGGAAAAAATACAAATCTACTTCCTTAGTTTCAACAGAAACACATTGTTACTATAGGTAGATTGAGTCACTTTCCTTGACGTCCTCTAGTGAAAGAAAGTGTTTAATAAATATGTCAGTATTAAACAGGCCTATTAGATTCAAAATCCCTGTTATTCTGCATTTTCATTCTTAACATCATCATTTGTGGGGCTGGGCTACAGCAAACCTTAATGCGTGCATCCGAGTCCCCACCTCACTCCTCATACGTTTGCTGTAACTCACAATCTGCAACTGAGCATCAGTAAAAACCAGAGCAGGGACATCTGGTGCTAATGGGCAACACTGTATGGAAATTGCAGGGTCAAAGCCATTGAATAATCCAGTGATTTTGGTTGAGTGAGTTATCTTATAGAATAGTCAGCGATGAGTTAAAAGACTGGGCCGAAGAAGAAGCAACATAATGTTTTCAAGGCCCACTTGTTGGACAGTCATTCTCTTTTAGCAAAGGAATATTATTTCTTCCTGTAAGACAACTTCCCGTTAGGGCAGGATGTTTCACATTTCAAACCACTTGTGACAGTATGCTCCCTAGACCAATGTCTGAGATGTCAGTTTAGATGATAAACTCTCATATAAAGCATGGTGTTACCATAAATAGGTGTGCACAAAAAGATAATTTTCAATAAAGAAAACATATTATCTGTCAAGTTCCTCATTCATTTCACTGGTCCAAGCCAATAGGCTCTAGTCAGGCCAAGACAGTCATAATTAAGGGGATGAAATGAGGAAGAAGGCCCAGAAGCATCTTTTCAGACCTAGAAGACCCTGTTCACAGACTGAGGCCAGCCTTGGACTCCTCCACTTTTTCACCTTGACATCACCAAAACCCTACACACATGCACATGAAATACCAGACTTACTCCAGCCCAACAGCACAGTTGTTTGGACCAGCCTCTGTAAGTGAGTTTAGCCCATCTTGTGCTTTTAGAAGAGCTGCATCCAGTACGGAGTATGGATAACCTTGCAATCTAGGGGGTGCAACTGTGTAAAGGCTATGTAACAGCTAAAGCTTGCCTCTCAAAACATAGTGTGGACAGTTAAAACCCAATGAGATTATTGTATATGAAAACAAATCCCTCTGGTATAGTAAAACCATTTCCTCCTTTGTCATCTCTTTAAAAGGAATATGTCGGTCCCCCTTGTTACATCCAAAATCATGAGACACCTGGAAGGACCCAGCATCACATTTAGTTCATCAACCCTTGGCATGGGTAGAATCATACTGGGAGGCAGAACTCAGATGCCTGAAGTTAATGCAGAAATGTATATTCACTGAGGCTGGGTACCACTGCAGTGCAGTTTACTCCCATCTGTGGGCATCTTCAGTCAAACTAAGAGACAGCATCCTTTTTTAATTCATTTAATACTCTCATGTTTAACTTCATAAATTCAACGAGGACAAAGCTTACATTTTTAACTTGAATCTGCAGTAGTTTATTTGCTTATTTCATGAGTTTATCCTGGAAAGGTAAAAGGACATCTGTATTTTTACAGATACACTTCTTTACCTCTTCTCTTCTATGCACAGTGCCTCTCTAACTTTTATTTCTGACTCAGAGTTGGTGCCAATCTCCTGCTCCAGGTTGTTCTTGATTACTATAGGTTCCCTATTACATTGGGGTATGTATAATTATACAGTAGATCAACTGTTTTCATTTATCATAAAATCTTATAATTAACCATTACAGTCTTCCTGTTTCATAAGGCCCCTGCCAAAAGGCCAGAATTTAAATTTCTATAATTGATATGAACTCCAGCCCTACATTTCTGCACCAAAACTTTATGTCTGACCCATGTGTAGTAAAGAGTTTCCTGAACTTTAGTCATATCATCTGATTCTTTAACAATGGCAAGGTGGCTTCTAGACTACCATGTGAGAGCCATATCCTACACTGTGCTGTGATGGGTGATTTTCTTTTTTCTCACGTTTCTTTGTGATATCCCAACAATCCCCTGGGTTGATACCCATATAACAATTTAAAGGTTGGGGTGCTCAACGAAGGGTATAATACTTCTGGTACGACAAACAGAACATCAGGCAGTAACTAGCTATATATATATTTCGCCATTTCTCTTGGTAAGTGACTTTACACAACATGAATTTCAGTGTCTTCTTGATTTATCTCACTATTTCATTATTTCATGGCTAGCACACACAACTTCTGATTTGCTTAATTTGTAGCAACTGACATACGACTGCTGTCACCAAAGACATGAAAGGGGTTCCCTGACCTTTTAGTATTCCCTTGGGTATCTCATCCTAGTTACAAAGTAATAATATGTTCCTACCAATAGCTGTATCATTAGCTATCCTTAAGAGAAAGATTTCTTGGTATCTGTGGGTATAATCTAGTGTGACTGATATATACTGATGTCCTTTACCTGATTTAAGTAAAGGCCATACCAGGTGCTATCCTTTCAAATGAGTTTTTGTTATGGGTGTGTGTGTATATATATATATATATATATATATATATATATATATATATATATATATATGTATATATATATACGTATATATATATATATATATATGTATGTATATACACACACATATATATATATATATGTATATATATATATATATATATATATACATATACTAGTGGGACCCTACTATGTTTCTGTTTTGCAGTCTGCAGACATTCTGGCATGAAGGCACAGCACTGTTTCCTCTACTACAGAAAGTGGCCAAAGCAGTCTGTCTCATAACTTTTCCTTTTTCTTTCTATCCAAAAAATTGCTGGCAACCCATCACATATTAATGTGCTAGTTTCATTACAAGGCTGGATCAGACAGAACTGTCTAGCAAACACTTCCCTTCTTTTAGTTGTACTTAATTTTGGTGGCCTCAAATTGATTAATGGAATGTTTTATTTATATGAATTTGTGTACTAGTGTACAGATCAAAACTGACCAATTTCAGTCTCAGCTTGGGAATGTATAGCACCAATACAACAGACTGCAAGTTCAAACAAAGATTTCCACATTGTAAAATGAGTTTACTCTGAAGAGGTAATTAACATAAATTAGAAATGACTAACATATAGTGAAAAAAGTTATATATTGACCAAAGACTCAGTGGATTAAACAAATTATGTACAATACAGCAAATGATGGCATAAAAATAAACTATTTAGATTACAGGACTTGAGTTCAGGGATTGAATGATGCATTCTGGGACATTAACAATGATAGGGTGTGAGGGTGGTGTAGATCAAGGGAAAAGGTAATGACTGGTGACTCTGGGGAGGACTTGCATGTCATACCAGGGGATTGGATACAATTAAAGAGGAGGTGCAAGTTGGGAGGAAGTGAGGGAAAGTCAATTTACATGACCAGTCTGTACGCAATGGCATTTTGTCTTTTTGTGCCTTATAATAAGGGGGTTTGTTGAGTTATGAGCAGAAATGGGGTATGAAGTGATGTCCCATAAAGAAGCTGGGATGGACTCCCACAGTTTAGGTCCAAGGGTGGACAGGCTGTGGGTGGTAGGTGTATATAGTACAGGCCCAAAGTGAGATCAATTTCTTATGTTAAAGGATAGTGGTTTTAGAACAAGTTTAGCTGCTACTGAAAAGACTGTACTGGCATGCAGGAGTTTAAACAGTTGGGAAGCTAGTAAATATCATCCCTGTGTTTGATGAGAAACAATTTGGCTTTTTGTAAAGTTAAGCAGTGGTGTTCAATTCTTGAGGAAAGTGAAATGAATCTGCATTTTTGTTAGAGACAGATTGGATAGTTTTGGTGTTTTGTTTGGAAAATTCAGCAATGAATGGTAGGGCATCATTCTAGGTAAGTTGCATTCTTTTGCCTATGGCTACACTTACAGTGTAAGTAAAGTAATGACAGATTTTTCTTTCCCACAATAGGAGGTGGTTAATTGTTTTTCCTATTTTCTCAGTGTGAAAGTGGAATGTGAGTACTGGGTCAAGCCAAATGCCTAGAAATTTGAAATTTGATACATTTCAAAGTGGAAGGTTGCTGGTGCCATTAGTCTGGGGAGTTGTGATGATTTTACTGAGTCTGCGGATAGTCCCAAACATCATGTCCCCCCATGTGTTAATGAGTATTTGTTGTTGTTTATCCATTCTGTGCATATGAGGAAGAGTGTGACTGAAGATGATGCTGAAAGACTGTTTAGTTGAGAACAAGACTATATCATCAGTGTAGCGTAGAACAGGCAGATGAAGTAGGTCATGAGGACGTTTATGTATAAATATGGAAAATAGTAGTGGATCTAGGCATGACCCTCGAGGAACATGCAGTTGTGGAAAATCTTACCGTAACAGTTGACATCCTTCTCTTCACTGTTGCAGGGTTTTTCACATAAGGGATCTCTTGCATTGGATGGCCTAGTGAACCACCAGTATACCAGACCCTTCAGATCTAATAGTCACTCTACATCACATGCATGCTCCCCTGCGTAGGATGTACGGCATAAAGGTGACATTCATATGGATGCAAATACTCAGAACTGAATTGGTGAAGGAGGAACAAAACACCCCCCAGGAATAAAAAGGAGAACATGCATAGCCAGAGGAGAAAAGTCAGAAGGAAAAGGAAGTGAGAGCCCTTGGCCAGGACGGAAACAAAGCACAGGGGTAAGAGCTATAAAAAGGGGGGGGGATCAAGTACTGTAACAGCGAAGAGAAGGACATCTACTATTATGGTAAGACTTTACTGTACTATGTCTTTCAGTATCACTGTTACAGTATCCTTCACAGAAAGGAGACAACAAGAGCTAAGAGGAAGCCTGGGAGGAAGAAGGCGTGGAAGAGCCCTCTGCAAACCCATGCAGGATAGCCCTGGCAAAAGCAGTCATGGCCTTGGAAACAACATCCAATTTATAATGCTTATTAAAAGTATGAACAGATGTCCAAGTAGCAGCCTCACAGAGGGAGTTGGTGTCCAAACACTTGAAAAAGGCACTGAAAGAGGCAAATGCCCTAGCAGAATGAGACTTTAATGACAAACAAAGACATTTACCATGAAAAGAACAACAAAAGGAAATGGCTTTAGAAATCTAGGAGGAGATGGTTTGCTTGGAAAAAGCTAAACCCAAAGTCCTGGGATGAAAAGAATCAAAAAGTTGCTCAGATTTGTGAATAATCTTTGTTTTGTCCAAATAATATCTGAGCTGTCAATGCAGGCCCAAGAAGTTGAGAACCTTCTCACTGGCAGACTGTATAGAAGAAAAAAAGAAAGGAAGTAGGACAGACTGACTAAGGGACAAATCATATACCACCTTGGGCATAAAAGAAGGATTAGTATTGAGACACCTTGTCCTATGCAAACCAAAGAACGAGGAACAGTCATAAGAGCATGAAGTTTAGACACTCTCTTGGCACAGGCAACAGCAACTGCAGAACAGTCTTCAAAGTACAAAGATGCAAGGAAACTGAACTGGGAAGGTTCACAAGGAGCCCGAGTCAACTTTTCAAGGATAAAATTGAGGTCCCAAGGAGGAGGACTAAGCTTTCTTAGGGCCTAATCTGAAGGACGCCTTTAAGAAATTGCTTCACCTCAAACTGACAAGCCAAAGCAGGGTTCAAGGGCAGACAAGCAGAGACTGTTGACATGTGAGATTTAACTGAGGAATATGCTAAGCCAGCATGGAGAAGATCACACAAATAAGAAAGAACCAGAGGAACCCCTACTGAAAAGGGATTCTGATGGTGAGACAGGCACCAAACAGAAAATATTTTCCATTTAGACATGTATGATTTTCTGGTAGTGGGTTTTGTAGCCTCCTGCACAATGCAAAGCACATCCTCAGAAAAGAAGTGCCCACAAGAGTATCATCCACAGTGTCATTTGAAGAGTGGACAGGTGAAGATAGATAAGAGACCCCTTGTCTTGTGTAAAGAAGATCCACCTGGTGAGGTAATTTGTGATGATTGCCCCTTGCCAGGTGATAAATGAAGATCAACCAGTGACATCTGAGCCAAATGGGAGTCATGAACAAGATTTTGGGAGACTCTGGTCTAATCTTGTGCAGAACTCATGGCAACAGAGGAAGGGGATGAAAGGCATACAGAAACATTCTCTTCCATAAAAAAGATATGGTGCCCACTTTCCATGTCAGAGGACTTGGCACTCTTGAACAGGACAGAGGAAGTTGTTTATTCAGAAGGGAGGCAAAAATATCTACCTGATGAATACCCCACCAATAGACTATGTCCAGAAACACATCTCTTTGCAGCATCCATTCATGACCCTGGTTCTGGCCCTGCTCAGAGAGTGTATCACTAGGTTGTGCTCTGAAGGATTGTAAACTGAAGAATCACTTTATACCCGATAGCTAGATCCCATGTCTGAAGAGCTAGTCTGCAAAGGAGATATCACCCTGCTTGTTGACATACCACAACACAGTGCTAGTACCTGTGAAGACTTTGAGGGGGTCAGGAAGGAAAAGAGAAAAAAAACTTGTAAAGTAGAAACAGAGCCCTTATCTCTTTTATGTTGATATGGTCAGACATCTGATGAGGAGGCTAGAGAACTTGGACTTTCATAGGGCCACAAGAAGCACCCCACTCGAGATCCATGGTGTCCATTTACAGTTCCTGAGAAGCAACTGCAGCCTGAAAGACTAGTCCTGAATTGAGATAAATTTGCCATATACACAACTGTAGCTTGAGTTTGAGACAAAGAAGCAAAGGAACAGGGGAATTCCAGAGGGTGGCAATGTTGAAGTCTCATGGATGTGAGTTTCCATTGGTACTTCCTCTTATGAGGCCTAAAGAGAGGAAGCATGGAAATGTTGGAGATCATAAACCCCAGAACCCTGAGACATTCCCTGGCTGTGAGAGAGGACAGAGGAAGAAGAGACTAGCAAAAGTTTGTCAGAGACAAAACCTTGGGAACAGGAAGAAAGGCTAACATGAGAATGGGTCTGAATCCTGCAACCGAGAAAAATATGATCCAGGGTTGGTATAAGAATCAACTTCTTCAGATTGATGGTAAACCCTAGACTTTATAAAATACAAATGGTAAAGTGAAGATCTTGCAGGAGATTGCTGGGAGAAGGATCCTAAATAAGCAAGTCATCTAGATGGGGAATATCTGCATCCCTCAAAGTCTGTTAAAGGCAATGACAGAAGTGAGCATTTGGTGAATACCCTTGGGGCAACAGAGAGGACAAAGGGCAAAGCAGAGAAC
Source organism: Protopterus annectens (assembly GCF_019279795.1). Taxonomy (NCBI): domain Eukaryota; kingdom Metazoa; phylum Chordata; order Ceratodontiformes; family Protopteridae; genus Protopterus; species Protopterus annectens. The sequence continues at coordinate 318,972,018 of NC_056747.1, read as the reverse complement.
TGAAAATGACAGGTAGAAACAGAGAAAAGAAAAAAATGTTCCTGAATAGAGGGTGAATTTGGATGTAAAGATAGGCATCTTTGAGATCTAGAGAGACCAAAAAGGCCTGGGAAGAACGAGAGGAAACAAAGTCTGAAGAGACAGCATCCTGAAAGAAGGGACTTTGGTGAAAGTAGAGAGAAGTCCCAAACTGGACTCCAAATCCTCTCCTTCCTAGGACTCAAAGACATCCTGGAGTAAAACCCCTTCCCACTTGGGTGGGTGGAAGGGTTGAATGGTGCCTGATCCAAAAGAGACTGCAAAACCTATGGGAAAAGAGAGAGTCAATCTGGAGGAGGTTGCAGAATGCCCGAAAAAAAGGGGGGGGGGATTTCCATATCATGAAGTACCCCTGGTGAATGCTAGACAGCACTCAAGAGTCTGAGGTGATCTTTTGCCAATTTGGGAGAGACAGAGGAAGATGGAGAGACAAGGGGACCTGGCAGATGGGAAAAGAAAAAAAATTAAATACACATAGGCTTGTCCTGAAAGGAAGGCTTCTGAGATGTAAGAGTCTGAGTGGACAGCAGGAGGAATACACTTAGACCCCTTCCTACCTTTGGGAAGTTGGCAAGTCTGCCTACAGACCAAGGCAGATTTAGAAGGGTAATTTCTCTAAAAAATGGGTATAAGGGAGACAAAAATATGTTTGAGTTCCTGCATAGCCTTACCCTTATCCTGGAGGAATATGAAGAGATCAGCTGCAGCTGTCTCAAAAAGATTTTTATTAGCCAGAAGAGCATCTAAAAGTTTGGCTTTTATATCACTAGACAAATCCTGAAGACAAAGCCAAGAATAATGCCTCATTACAGAACTAAATGCAGCAAACCTGGAAAAGGCCACAATGTAAGTACATTTTCTGAAGTTACAAGTGACCTGGGAGGTGGACTTAACAGGGAAAGAGCTGAAGCTTTCCTTTAGATTCAGGTAGATCAGACACAATCTTAGCTACCTGAGAAAGGAGAGCTAAAACATACCTGGTCATGTGGGTTTGGTAATTAATAGCCTGAAATGACACGGTGACAGTAGTATGTCCTTCTTTATCCAACCCTTTTCATAGCTCTACTGAAGGAAGAAGCTTTGAGGAGAGCAAAACATGTAAAAGGTTAATCCACTGAGAATGAAACCACAGAAGGATCAGCAGAGGAGCACAAACAATAATTTGCAGTACTCGGGCACCTTGCAGAACCTATCATGTTTCTTAGGTATCAGGGCAGAGAGTCAGGAGCTACAGAGACAGCTGAAAAGATGTCCAAAAGTGCTACCAAAACAGGAGAAACTGTAGATGGCTCAGATGATTCCATTTGCAAAAGCTCATAGTACCAATTTTGGATGTCAGAGACCAGGGAGAAATCCCACTTAAAGTTCTCCATCATATGAGCAATAGTATCTCCAAAGGATAATTCTTACAAGGGGGAATCTGGGCTCAAAGAATCCTCATCCTCTGAGCCATAGTCTAGAGGAGGAGGAACTTAAGACATAGTCTAGAGGAGGAGGAGGAACTTGAGAAGAGTAAGCAAGGGATTCCTCTAGAATCTAAATCTTCATCAGAGGAATCCAGTTCCCTTGTCCTCTTAACAGGAGTGGACAACCAGGGAGAGGCAGAGACTCCACTGCCCACACATGAACTTCACTACCCACCACACCACACATAGTCCACACACCTGTGTCTCACAGCCACTAAGGCCTAAATATAAGCCCAACAGATTAGTCATAGGAGACTCCATTGTGAGACACACAGTTGTTCCCTCACCAGGCTGGATAAGGATAAAATCATGGTTAGTGGTTTGTCAGGTGACGGAATCCACCATAACACCCATGCACTCAAGGTTCTCAACAACAGGTACAGTTATGACTCTGTCATAGTCCATATTGGTGTGAATGACTTGAGATGTACCTCCTTAGAGTATATGAAGAGAGACATAATCAAGCTCACTGAATGTGTGTCCAAGGCAGGTATGTTCCCAGCCTTAAGCATCATTCTACCATCACCCAGAATGATGCCTCAATGCAAATAGAAAATTACTGACTTTGACAAATGGCTTTGTTTCTGGTGTAATTCTAAGGGGATCCAGTACCTGACAGCCTTGGAAGACATGAATGACAAACCACGATGCTTTGCCAGAGATGTCCTGCATCTGTCTCTCTTGGGCTTCAGGCTCCTGGCAAAGGCTCTTGCCTCCTCCAAAGTGCCTTGTTTAGGCAATGCCATGAGGTCAGAACTACAACATGAAAATTTCATCAATATGCAAATTAAAGGTTATGCTGCTAAACACTAGGAGTCTAAACATGAAACTGCACTCATTGCATGTATTCTTAACCTTGAAAGATGCTGACATTTGTGCAGTCACAGAAACCTGGTTCAAAGCTGTGGAGAGCACTCCAGTCATACCAGGTTGCTCATCCTATCACATTCAGACCCCAATCCATGGGCAGCAAATATATATATATATATATATATATATATATATATATATATATATATTTTTTTTTTTTTATAAAAGACATACACACCTCTTAGCTGGTCAAATGGTAGGACACACAGGAGACACTCCAGGTGAAGTTAACCATTGGCGGGACCCCTATTCAAATCATAGCTAGCTACAAGCTCCCAACTTTGACTCAGGATGCCCACTCCACCTCTCTGGACTTGTTTGAATCTATCAAGATTCAACCCTTTATCCCGATCCTGGGTGACTTTAACTATCCAACCATAGATTGGAAAAACTACTCATGCCAAAACACAAATGCCAGAGATTCCTTGATTTCGTCAATCCAAATGCCTTGGACCAGCTGGTTGACACCCCCACAAGAGGGGAAAATATCTTGGACTTAGTATTAACCAAAATGAGTAACCACTGCAGCATCCCTACACAGTCATTCTCCCTGGTGAGATCTGACCACAAAGTGGTAACATTAGAAGTCACCATTTCTCCCAACCCCCCACCCAGCTAGGGTCAAACAAAAAACTTCTCCAAAGCTGATTACAACCTCCTGATGGAAGGTATAAACAGCATCACAGCCCCCTTCCCCTCCATAGGAACTGGCACATATGTCAAAACCTACACCAAAGTACTATGCGAACATTTATATAGCTGCATGGAATCAGGAATACCTAATAGGACAAAATCACCCTCCACAAGGAAGAGTAAACCTGTCTGGTAGACATGTGCAATAAATAAACTCTATAATAAAAGGAATAATTGCTGTCCAGGACCAAGAAGAAGCAGGTGCCTAATTGGAAGCTATCTCTCCTTAGCCTGAACAAGCAAATAAGATCACTATTGAAATCCTCTAAAGCAAACTTCGAGTCCAAATTGACCACATCTACTAAAGACAATCACAAGGCGTTCTTCACATATGTCCACAATCTCAAGAGAAGCACCCAGGTCTGCTCAGAGCAGATACAAACACCCTAGATATAGCCAACCTGCTGGCATACAGGTTCAGTGAAAACTTCACCCCTCTGTCCCCCCATCAGTAAATCAGGACATACCCAGCACCTGCCCCCTTTCCTTATCTCTAGGGAGCAAGTCATCACTGCCCTCTCAACGGTAATAAATACAGCTTCCATGGGACCTGATAATATCACAGGCTGCATCCTACATGAACTCAGGCAGGAACTTGCAGCACCATTAGGCACCCTATTTGACCAAAGCTTGAGTACCGGCTGAGTGGAGGACAGCTGGTTTCATGCCTTTGCATAAAAGTAGAGTGTCCACCAATTCAGAAAACTATAGACCCATCAGCCTAACTAGCCTGATCTGCAAGGCCATGAGTGGATTATCATGGACCTCATTAACATGGACACTGTCAACCTCCAAACACTCAGTCCCACACAGTTTGGTTTCATCAAGGGGAGGTCATGCCTGTTAAATTTGGTTGACTTGTTTGAGACAGTCACCAAAGCCATGGACAAGGGGAAGATGGTGTACACTGCCTACCATGACCTTGCCAAAGCCTTTGATACTATTCCCCTTGAGTTCTGGTGGCAGTGATAACTACCTTATAGTCTGGGTAGAAGGGGGCATTACTAGTACACCTGTGCCAGCCTTTCTTAGGGGTGTGTGTGTGTGTGTGTGTGTGTGTGTGTGTGTGTGTGTGTGTGTGTAAAACAAATCTTCAAGAGTGTGGTGTCAGCTACTTGGGAAGGGACATGAAGTACTGGTTGGACAGAGAGAGAGTGTTGGAGGACTTGGCTTGGAACCCTGGCTAAGGACTCAACTCTATAGCTGTGCAGGTGGGGAGTCTTATTGGAGATCTGGAGAAAGAGGGAGAAACGAGCCCCAGACTGACTGTGGTCTCTGTGTGCTCTTAAGGGAAATTGCCCTTGATGCAGAGAGCTGCATCTGGAAATAATGTGTGTGTGTACCTTGTCATCCTTCCAGTGTACGTCCCCCACTGGTGCCAGTGGTGAAGATTGAGGCTCCTTGATTACTGGTCCAGTGGTGGGTCATCACAAGGTCAATAACTATTTCTCCAGTTAGCCTTGCTCTGACCATATTCTTGAGTATTTTATCAGACAGTGACCACAGAGCAGGCATTGTAATGTGTTATGCCCAGAAACCATACTGTGGGTGGAAAGGAAGTTATAATGACTGATGTATTCAAAGCATTCAAGGAAGATGAGTTTTTTCAGTATTTTGCCAGAGAATGGTAAAATAGATTAAGGCCTGAACTAGGAGGGCTTAGTAGGGATAATTTGTATGGGCAAAGACTTAACTATGGCAGACTTCAACAAATCTGGCATAATATTTTGTGTAAGTCAAAGAACGAATATATATTTGAGAAACATGCCAGGGAAATTTCTGTAGTGATAAACTAACCAGAGGGTCAGACTGTCTGTGTAGGATTTGGTCTAACAGAAGTTCAATGTCTTTGGCACTTATTTTCTTGAAGTAAAAAGGCAAACTGGGAGTTTTATCTGGCTTCCTAGGTACACCATCAGTTACATGCATATAGTTATTGCTTTCCAATGAATTTCCTGGATGTTAGGCTGCTTTCACTGAAAGCCAGTCAGTGCAGGCTCCCCTTCTTCCAGTTCCTCATGATAACATGGTCTAGCCTCCCCTTATAACTGTCATCTACCACCCACAGTCCTTTTTGTTCTAGTTAACAACATTCCATTTTAAGTGGGAAAAGGTAAATATGTCCTTCTCAGTACACTCCTTACTTCCTACTTGTTCATCTTTGCTTATGAGTCCTTAGTTCCATACATCCTTGAAATACATTTTTTCCAGTTATTTATGCACCAACCTGAATTTAACCATGTTTAGCAGTATGGTAATCCTTCCTGCCCCACATATACACATAGCAATTAATTTATTTCTATAGTTCAGTGGCTGTTGCTAAGCAGCTCACTAGAGACAAGGGTTATCATACTGATAAGAGTCTACAAGGGTCTCAGCTTAAAGATGATTTGAACTTTTAAAGTGAAATAAGACTCACACTTTTATGCATTTATAACAACTTGAGAATATCAATGGAGTCCATTTGACTTCCATCTTTAGGGGGGAAAAAGATACACAAAAGATCAAGATGGCATAGCCTGAAGAAACAAAATAAATAGTTCTGGGGGGGGGGGGGTCACAAGGAGCTATTTAACAAAAACAGTAGTGGTGAATGAACTTGGAGAAACAGAACAGTCAAAACTTAATTTAAGAATTCATAGAACAGGTGCAAAACAATTATGTATTACAGATGTGATTAAAAATAAATTTGCTGTTTAATAAGTAGAATCTGACTAACTTTTTTATAAAGGCAGGGAAATGAATGGATGAAGGAGTTCGATCAGCTATTTGCCATGAACTTCTATGCTTCAGTGTTTACACACACACACACACACACACACACACACACACACACACACACACACACACACACACACACACACATTTAAAGAGCCACACATTCATTTACATGTGCATCCATTTGGTACTCGTAAGCAACAAACAGGCATCTATTCATCTTTACATATTCCAAGTTTATGTATGTGTATGTGTGTATAAAATGCCAGGCACATTGGGTAATCAATGGCCATTTAAACAATTGCATGACTACTGGAAAAGCAACAGCAAAATCATTTTTGAGTGACTATCATTTTAATATATCTATAAGCTGTAGTGCATTCATGTTATCACTGCACAGCATGATGGATGCTTTTTTTCTGTAGGGAAGTAGTAAACTTCTTATGTATTTGTGTTATATTCAAAGGCAATTCAGATGATGTATAATATGCAGTGAAATGCTGCAAAATGGGCAAAGAACTATGTTTTCAGGATCAAGGTGTTTGCTATTTTTCTGTGGCTGATCCACAATGAAGGTGTTATATTTAAGTAAAATGTTTATTTACCTATCTTAATTATGATGAATTTTGCTACTGTGGTTTTATGATTTGCAACTCTGATGTTTGTGTCCTTGATGCTTAGTCAAGAAATCTTTAAGCATTACACTAGTGAGTATGAACATACATTCACCTGTACATATTCCTTCATTTTGCATTATACCCACATACATTAAGTTAATGTACTTTCTGCAGTCTGTGCAAATGCACAGGCATTCATCCATGAGGAATTGAACATTAAGCAGACGCACAAACATGTGTGTGTGTGTGTGTGTGCGCAGTATAATGTATAGTCTATGCAAATGCGCAGGCATTCATCCATGAGCAATTGCACATTATGCAGACATAAATACACCTAGGTACATGCACACGCGCGCGTGTGTGTGTGCATTCACATGTTCAGTATGACATGTATATATTCATTTATTTTGCGATAATCTTAGTCAGGGTCAGTCTCAGCAAACAATGGGTAAAAGGCAGATCACCACTCTTACTACAGGATGCCAGCTCACTGCAGAAAGTGTGTTCACATACACACACACACACACACACACACACACACACACACACACACACACACACACACACACACACACACACACACCCTCATGCACACAATGTAAAAATTGCAGGAGTTCACGTTTACCTGTCACCATGCCTTTTGATATGATAGGAGACCAGAGATTGTGGTAAAACCTTATTTGGACATTAGAAGGATATGCAAACCCCACATGGAAGACATCTCATTTTGGAAACAAACTGAAAACAAAATAGTGCTGGAAGGCATAATTAAGCACTGTACTTGTGTGCCATTTCACCTGTGTACATATATCATGGATGCAGTCATATTCCTGTTTTATCTGTGAACGGTTTGCCTCATTTCTCATATTAATTAATATCATGTCTCAGACAATAAGAAGTCGGCTTTCCTCCCAGCATAGCCTTGCTCATAGCAGCGGATGCTATTCTACTTTTAAACTGGATGTACTGATGAAATAGACAAAGGCCAGAAAAGAGAGAGATGCTTATGGTAACAATGGGAATGGATGGATATAGGAAAGGGTGACAAAAGTTGTTTGCATTTTGTGTTAAATTAAGTTTAATCTGCATAAAAATGCAAACAAAAATTAAACTATGAGGTCAGTTTCTACTTGCCCTTTCAGACAGGCTTTAGAAATGGGATCGGATACAAATTAGAATACCAAACAAACATCAAAATTAATGAATGTTTTCTAAAAGCGTGACTAGCCTCTCTTTGCCAGGGAAGCAGAGCAACTCATAATGGCCAGCCTGTACCATGCCACAGCTGTGATATTTCATTGCTGGATTCAGACGAAGGGAGATCTGTAGCTACACTTGTAAATGAGAAGTGCTCCATTACCGTCTAACATGCGGTGTAATAGGTATGCCCTTTCCATTTTTTTCATTGCGGCATGGGAAAATAGATTTTAAAAGATTGCAAAATCTGATTACATAAAGCAGATGATACACACGCTCTGAAATGGCCTTGTAAATTACCTCCACTATATGCTTTTCTCATTACAATCCGACAGCTTCTATCAGGCCAGAGCGAATTAGACTGCAATAAAACTGAAATTATTCATTGTTGGGAATCTAAGTGCTGGAGACAAAGTGGGCAACAAGGGAGGGGACAGCATCACAGAGCATTTGGAAGTGAAGACCAACAGAAAAATATATTGTCATTTTGCTTTCTTCATCACCTCTCTATTTCATTAAGTAATTTAAGGCCTCCTGCCTAAAGAAACACGATGTAACCAAACCGCAAGAAGACAAAATGTGAACAGCGGCAACATCAAACATATAGATGTGTAAACAAGTTCACTTTCCCCATGGTCCCTCTCTTTGAACTTGATACATTGAGCTGGGAGAAATAACGGCCCAGTGGCATACACGATGCTCAGGTAGCGTGACAGAGAGAACTGGGGTACACCTGAAGAACAGGTGCAGAGAAAGGCTGGAGTTCTGGAATGCATGTAAAGAACAGATGGACTCGTATGATGAAAGACAAGTGCAGTGAATGGAAAAAGATGCACTTAATGAGCAAGCAGAGTCCTGTGATAACCTTTCAAGAAAAAGTGAGATATATTTAGAAGAAAATGTTCAGTGTTAAAATACTGAGAATTAAGGCACGTTTAGAGGATATGAAAAAAAAAAAAAAAACGAAACATATTATTGTGTGTTATAAAGAATACAAAGGAAAACTTGGGCACATTTCAAAAAAGTAATAGTGAGGACAAATGGGAAATGCTGTGATATGCCTGAAGAAATGTACAGAGACAGGATGTAGAATTCTGAACACTTAAATGTCATGCATACATTTAGATTAATGGCTGCTAAAAAAAAAAATCATATGAAGGCCAGACAAACTGAAAACTAATTGTGATGAAGTACACTTGATCATGAATTGAAGTAAAACACACACACACACACACACACACACACACACACAACACATGTAATTGTGGAGTATCCAGTGACTTTTTGAAATTGTGTTTTTGAAATGCATAGAGAGACCATTTGAAGGCTAAGGTTCAGTGAACAGTATACTTGTGAGGCATGTAGACAGATAGGTAGCTATGAATCAATGTAATTGGACTATTGCAAAGGTGAATGTGTAGTGTAGTACTTTAAGCAAAGTGCTAATGGCCAGAAAGCAAGGGATGCATAGCCCTACCCATGAAGATCTGGTTTAGTGACAACTGGCAGAATGCAGAACTGCATATGAAATGCTGGTGCAGGGCTAGGGACAGTAGCGGGAATGCAGAACTGCATATGAAGGGCTGGTGCAGGAATAGTAGGGGGAATGCAGAACTGCATATTAAGGGCTGGTGTAGTGACAGCATAGGGAAAGCAGAACTCAATTTAGAGCTGCTTCACCAACACCAGGAGGAATGCAGAACTGCATCATGCCATCTTTCTTAACATCCCACTTCTGAGATAACTCAGCCTAGAAAAGATCTTATATGTTAAAATAAAGTCACTTACATGCTAAATCCTTTAGATCCTTTTTTTTCAAACATTGTTAAATTTGGTAAGCCCACTAAGGCCATAGGCACAGTGGACCTGAAACACAAGGAAGTTAAACAATTTAATTCTCATGGTCATAAGCCATAAAGTATGCAAAAGCAAAGTTACTGGAATTTAGATCACAGTTTAAGTTTTCCTAGACAGTGCTTTATCTAAAATGTTGGACTGCTTCCTTCTGCAGTTAATGTGCTTCCACCAAGTTCCAGCTGAATTGGCCATCTTTTATATACGTCCATCCTCAGCATACTGTTTTCAGAGGCCAGAAAATATGGCTATTGTACGGCTGTCTTTCTCATTATCACTGTAACTCATTCATTCACTCATGTATGTATTGTCATTTACTTGCATAATTGTTTTATTCATTAATCAAGATTGCTGGTGCCACCATTTCAGTGAAAATACAAAAACAGAAACATACCAGAAAAATCTAATCATACAGAGCGAGAATGCTTGTACTTAAGTCTGCATAGCTGCTGTTTCACAGGGCTTTGTTCTACTATTCACTTACAACCTGGGATACTTCCTGTGAAGAATTTGGCAGTTTCTCTGTTTGTTTGCATGGATTTTGCTACAGTCTCCCATTTCCAGTCACATTACAAAACCACACTGACAAGGTGATTGGCAATAATAAATTGGCTATAGGTAAGTGTGTATTTGTGTGGGTGTGCGGAGGAGGATGGTATGCCCGGTGGTGGAATGGCATCCCATTTAGGGTGTATTTTGCCTTGAACATGTTCATAGGTTCATAGATTAGTACTAGGCTAACTGCCCTTGGAAGCCATTTTAAACCTAGCCAATTATCCCATGTGAGAATCAAATCCTGCAACTTGTGTCTGTAAGGTAAACACCTTGTCCTTTATGCCAACTTCCGTATGCACTAGATTTGAGGCAAACCAGCCTTGTAAGTCTTGCATGTTCATAAGTTCATATACTAGTACTAGGCTAACTGCCCTGATAGGCCATTTTAAGTCTAACCAATTATCCCATGTGAGAATCAAACCCTGCACCTTGTGTCTGTAAGTTAAATACCTTAACCATTATGCCAATGATGGCCCCTATGATCTCAAAATGGATAAAAGAGGTATAAAAAATTAATTATATGCATCATGAAAAAAAAATACTAGAATTAATAACTCTTCCTGTCAAATTCCTTCAGAAAGTATCACGTAAAAGTGAAATCATTCCAATTCAGCCATGAGGAGATGGGATGGAGGAGTTAAAACAGAGAAAAATGTTTGCTGAAAGTTTACAAATAGCTCTACTACAGCAAAAGACTAGCTGAGGGAGATCAATAATAGATGTCCTTATAAGTGCCCATGATCTCTTCTAAGTTTTAGGTAGACCACCAGAGCTCACTCTAATAATTATCATCTTCATCATTATAATCCCTTGATTTGAGACAGATCTTTGCTTTGGGCCATTGGTAGTTACTGAGATTCAATATCCAGTCCTGGTCTTACAGACCCATACACAAAAGTTAGATACTTTAATTCGGAGTAACTGCCCGCTGAATGAAGTGTCCTGCCTAACTGAATTAATGTCTGATGATCAAGGCATCATCTATACTGACATTGTTCTCAGTGAATACATTGCCACAGTGTGCAAGGTGTTCTTTTCACACACATCATTAGTGAAACCTTCCCATGCTTTAACTAATGTTGATAAGGCCCCACCTCAATATTTCCCAAATATAAAAAAGGATTGCAAGCATGGACATTAAGGCCCTTTTAGTCTGCCAATATACCAAAACAGTTGTTCCCATAATAAATGTCCAGGCTGTTCTTAAAAATATCTAAACTAATACTTGCTTTAATGAAAGTTGGTAATCTGTTCCATGCATCAGCTGCTCTCTCAGAGAGAGAATCAATTATTACACTTCCTATTCCTACAGCATCTTCTACATTGGTTGTCTGATGATTCTCTGCTACTTTTTGATAACCCCAAACATTCACAGAGGTAGCTGTCTCTAAATGCCCTAATTACCTGAATAAGATATCCTCTTAAATATCTATATGAGACAATGTAAAAATACAGACAGTTTAGTCTTTCATAATAACTTAAATTTCCATATCCATGTATGCCCTTGGTATATTTCCGCTGTGCTCTTTCTGGTTTACCCATGCTTTTTTTCTTATAAGGTTTCCATATTGTTATTCTATACTTAAGTTTCAGTTTAATGTATCTAACCAACAATGACTTCAGCATTTCTGATTTCCTAGACTTTATAAATCTTTTTATATATAGTTCTATAACTATCATTAACCAATTGGTTGATATGATTAGAAAAACTCAAAGCTGGATCTACCCATTTACTCGGGTCCGTGAATGAATCTATAGTTTCACTGTGTGCTGTAGTAAATATTCACCTTTCAATTTATGTCTGCCAAATCTCATTTGCTTAGTTTTTTATGTATTTAACAGTATACTATTATCCTGTGCCCAAATGGTCAATTTAGTCAAGTTCATTTGCAGACATGCCCTATCTTTAACACATGTAATCGATTTACTCAATTTCAGGTCATCTGCATATAGACTGTAGAACACCTCAGATGAAAACGTTAGGTCTGAAAGATTCAATCTGAACAAGTAAGGGCCTAGGACAGAGCCCTGTGGGGCACCATGACTGTAACCAAGAATTTCATCTGTCCAGTTGTTGTATGATACTTCCCATGTCCTATTTGTAAGTCATGTAGCCATTTGTCTTATCAACAGTACATCAATACCTTGCTGTAATTTACTGATCAGTGTTTTGTGTATGACCCAGTCAAATGCTGAAAATAAATCTATACAAATTACATCACAACACAATTTTCCATTCAAAGCTATTGTTATATTGTTATATGACATCATGTTACATGTGGTAATAAATCTATTTTCAGCATATGCAGGCTGTTATATGGTTTTAAGTCCCAACCTTTCCAGTTCTGACAATAAGTTATCCAATATTACTTCTCCATTACTTTTCCACAACATGGATGTAGACTTAAGGGTCTGCATAACTCTGGGTTTGTTCTACTCCCCTTTCCCTTAAAGACATATTTCTTTATTTCTTTATTTATTTTATTTGCATTGGTTTACTGGGTAGTGTCCAACTGGGCTAGGTAGCCCATTTTCGGGGAGAAAAGCTCCATTAATGTACAATACAATATTAGACATTTGATTAGCATTAAAATAGTTACATGCAACACAGAGAATCAACAGGGTAGCACATCCTTAGATGTCTGATTAGCACTAGAATAGTTACATAACAAAGATCAGAGAATCGACTGGATAGTACATCCTTAGGATATTAGCTTACACAGTTGTAAGAAACTGTAAATGGTCATTTGATAAGTTGCATATTTTTATGGGAGGTGAGGATTAGGCAGAAAGGGAGGGGAGAATATAGCGCTTAGGAGGAAGAGGTAAAAGTAGGTAGGTAAAATGTGGATGTCTCCAGTCTTGAAGACTCTCCCCATATTTATACGGCCTAGTAAATAATACATATAATGGTACTGTAAGTTCTATCTCACATGTTCTCAGATCATCATTACAAATTCTGCCTCCTCCGTGTGCTTTTTTTTTGGATCCAGTTTCTGTAGTTTTTTTTTCAATCTAATCTAATCTGATTTAAGTATCTGAGGTTACCTGGATGCCACTGGGACAACTTATCACCCCTTTGGGGAGCTCAACTGTTTTGCATAAAATTTTGCAAATATATTTATAATCTGTTGTGTCTGATAAATTTTAGAATCTACAGATGTTTAACAGTTTGTATACCTTTACTCCATCCATGTCTTATATATCTATACAATGGTTTCCTATTATGTTTAATATCTTTATATACATTTTCTTCAAATGTTCCTTGATTTTGTCTCATACTGTCCTTAATTTGTCTAGCTTGTTTATTTCGGTTTTCAAAGGTGTAGTTTGACCTCTTTTCCATTTCTATATTTCTGTCTCTCACCTTGATCGGCTATCTTGGTTTGGGGAAATAACTAATTTATGCAGTATTTTCACAGGTGATGGCTTGAGAAGCCATGATGAAGCAGTTTCTTAAAGAAGACATTTGTGTATTGTATCTTGCTCTGAATCTCACCATCTGTGTTAACTATTAGAGTCAGCTTCTTAGTGAGGGGTGTATACATACTCAACTGACTCCAAGGTCTTTCACTCCTTGATGAATTGTAAATGGTTCTTTACAAGATTTTGAGCAACATGTTGGTGGAACAACTGAGTCTTACTTAGAATGGTTGCTGAGTTACAGACTTCAGTAAGCTTCTATAAAGATATCAAGCCGAGACTGAAGCTCACAATGGATATGTCATCAGCATACTGGTCATTAATAATGGATGTCTTAGAAAGCCTGATTTTCAAGACTTCCGCACCCTCCAGACATTATGTATTCTTTACCATTTTCAGTGGGAAAGTAATCTGTTGAAGACGAGGTTGGCCACTAGGAAGCTGGATAAGAAGAATGGTGTGATGACATGCCAGTTTAAAATCAAGATGTTGAATGGCTGTGCCTTTGAACAACTTCAGTGAATCCTGGAAGTAATCTAGTCATATGTAAGGCTTAGGGCATTTGTGAATTTGGTAAGACAGCTAAACTGCACCAACACCTTCCCCATGACTTTAAGACTTGTACACTTAAAACCATTTGTCTGTTCAGTAAAACCCAGGTGCAGTTCTAATAATTATTTCTGCTACTTTCATTAGAATTACCTGATACTAAAAATCATATTTGCTAGTCCACAAGCTGGTCTTAGGTGCCAGGATGTTTTCAGTCCACACAAGGATTATGGCAGGGTTTCCTCAATGAATGAAAGGAAATGATCGGGACATATAGTCATGGATTTTTCCTGCATTTGTGTGCAAAGCTGTACTTCATTAAATTCCATGATCTGATTTGTCACCCTTTTTCAAGATGATAAGAATGCTGACACACCAGACACCATCTGAAATGACCTAATTCTTTCAGAATGGACAGTGAGTTTGTTGAACTTCATACCTTGCCTTCAGCCTCAAAGACTTCACCTAGATGTCTTCTGATAATACAGCCTTGCTGTTACTGTTATTTTCATCCAGCAGTTCTGGAGTTGTCAAGTAATGAAGTCTATGGAGTCAGCATACACAGATAACAGACTCATACTCCTTCCAGTATGTTGTGATGCCATCAACATCTGCAGGCTGGCAGAGAGCTTTTAACGAACGTGTTAGTGAAAGTCTGCTTGAGCCAATGGTGTTTAACAGACTTGAGGTTTTGCATTTCCTGTGCATTGATTTTGGCTCTTTTTTCATAATTCTGAAAATGTTGAATGCTCTTAATAAATCTGATAAGCAATGAACTTTCCAGCAGTAATCAGTTCTTTGTTTTGTCAGTGTGACATGAATACCCAGTTAATTTACAAGCTATAATGTGATGTAATGCTTTGACTGACGGTACCTCCAAGTAACTACCACAAGCAACATGTGCCGTAAAAGCAATTTAATAATTAAAAAACAACATAAAAATCACACTAAACACTTTCACCCAGAAAGGGACTTCATCAAACTGTAAATGTGAATAGATCTCTACTGCTTATATAACATGCCCCTAAACCTCATTACATGATTAAAGGAGTCTCACATAGATCTCTGTACCTTATATAACATGTCCCTAATCACATGATAGGCAGTGTCACATGATCAGTTGAGTCTCAACGAGGCTTCTCTGTTCATTTTACCTTAATCTTAAAGTTTTCCTTCTCATTTAGCCCTGAAAAAAACACATGCATTTAATCTGAGATGACAGACTTACTCCTTGCAACTCAATAGGTATTCTACTGGTACTTTATCACAGCTCAAATGTATGCCTTTCAGAACTGCAATTGTAAATCTAGTGTCTGCACAAACAGTATATTTATATAAAGCATCATTAAAATGTTTGTGTGGCCATAGCATTCTTGTTGCAACCTATGGGTAGTTCTAGCTATGCAAACAAATGGACATTTGTATCACATAACAACATAAACCATATTTGTTGGTGTGCAAATATTAATAATGAAATATTATACCATATAACTATGGAGGGAAAACCCTACAGGGAAGAAATTAAAGAAGCTCCCTTTAAGAACAATGTTTTAAGTATGTCCATAAAATCAGACATGAAAGGGACAAACAACTCACATAAAAGCTTCTGAAAATCCATTTTTTAAACCATGTAAGAAATTTACAGAGGATGGCTTTTTCACATTCACTGTGTTGTGTGCAGTTGCAAACCCCGCTGGTGAATCCATAGACTGCTGAAGTTTAGCAGTTTGATTTTTTATTGCCTTAAATTGCACTGTCACCTCAGGTCATCTGATTTCTTAATAAAGTTCTCTACACTGAAAATTAACTGGTCAGAATTATCGGACTATACACCCACCTGGGTTATTGGGATAAAGGGTAGGAGCATGTAAGATCATAGCTTCACTGGCTCATACTAGGCTGCAGATCCAATGGACCATTTGTAGCTCAGCCGATAATCTCACCCATTTACAAAGATATTAATATCAGATCCCAACCTCATTTCATCCCTTTCCATAAGAGTTGAAGGGCTACAAGGGGGCATCATATTCCAGTATTAGTCTAATGAAGTAGGAGTGGAGGGGGGCAATGATTTCCTTGGATCACAAAATATGTCTCCGGTGATTAGTCTGGCTATGTAAAGGGATCACAAGATGGACAAAAGAGGGTTCATTGTCTATGAAGGTGACAAAGTCCCTAGTGACCAAATTTATTTCTTTTTAGAGGTTTACCAAAAAATGCAATGCTGCATTTTTTTGGCATTTAGTTTGAGGCAGTATAATCCAAGCACCACTGGGTAGCATGAATTAGGCCATCTAGAAAACATGCATACCTCTCAAATGCCCAGATTTTGCAGAATGTCGTTTTGGTTTACTGGGAGATTATGGGGATGATCTGAGAAATGAACTTAGTAAATAATGCCATGCATTTGAGTTTCAGAATTCATACCCTTTAGAAAATTCATTTTAATATCTGTTATTCTAGCAACCTTCTAAGGTTATGTACCTCCACTATGTCAGGCTTTGTCCAGATTTCTTGAGCTAAAAGGTTGAGAGGCATGGCTCCAAGTTTGTTGTCACTGTCAGACTCTGTCAACCACATGCCTTTGGTGTCCGATTTAATGTCAGAGAAGTAGATAAAGGAATATTTAGTGTCCAAGTCTTGAAGACTGCCTATTGTTCTGTTTAAGAGGTCCAGAATAATGTGCTCCATTGCCTCATAGATAAGGGCAGTGAGGTTGATTTAATTACCTTGGCCAGTAATGGGTCCCCCTCCCCCTTTGTGTACAGCAGCTCTCCATACATCTAGCACCTATCCCGTGGGCGGACTGAGACTTAATAGACGGTTGCTCTTGGCACTGATGGGTCAATAACCTGTAACATTGTCAGCGCCCATGGAGTTAATGTTTTAACCTTGGAGAGAGTGCTTAGGACTTACTCAAAGGTGCTTTGAGGGATGTCATAGACATTAATTTACAGTGAGCAATTTGCAGGAAATGGGGATAAAGTTTGAGCTTTGTCTAATAATTTGTTGGCAGTGTCTTAAGGGGAAGTGTTATCATTTTCTATTAACTCAGACCATTGTTGGTCATTATTTCTTAGGTTGCTGACATAGCTGAAAAAAAGTTGTGTGTTTATCCTTAGCATGGGAGACAATTTACAATGCCTACTTCCTCCAGAAGAATTTGATTTTTGTCTCCAAGTTCTTTATTGATCACTTTCAGCTCTCCCCTACCTGATGTTTAAGTTTGCTTTTACAGGTTAGAAGTTTTTTTCCTCTTATTGTATAATTTGTTGATAATGAAGTTCCACAAATGGGTTTATACTTAAATTTGGATCCATATTTATATATTATATGGATTGAGGTTTCAATAGACACTTGGAGGTAGGCATCAGATTTATCCATGAAAATTGCAGTGGATGAAGTAGGGTCATCAGTTGAAGAGGATGTTTGGTTTTCATTAGGTCAGTTAGTTGGCATTGACTTGTTTTAGAATAGTCTCTGAAGTTGAGAGATACTGAGGTGACTCCAGTCTCACACCAAGAGTAAATGTTACTGCACAATGCTCAGATTTGACCAATGATTTCATAATTGTGGGGTCTGAGTATTGAGAGGCTGTATTTGTGAAAAACAGATCTAATATTTTACAGCCCCTCATTGGGATTTGCACTAGTAGGTCCAAGGTGTTGGCATTAATGAAATGCAAGAATCTCTGCATATACTTATTTGCAGTGGTATAGGTTCCCCAGTTAATGAAGGGATAGTTGAAGTCACTCACGTGGATAGTATTAGATTCTATGGCGAGGGATGCCAGTTTGCTAAGATATGTCTCATGGTCTGCCTGGGTCACAGAGGGGTATGGTAGCTGGCTACTATGTGGTACTGAGTTAAGTTTATCATAAGAAGAACGTCAAGGAGTCCTAGGTCATTGTCCTGCATTATGAGATATGGAGATGAAATGATTTCTTAAGACTACAGATACCCTCCCCCTCCTGCTGCAGCCATTTTAGTGCTGGGTCTGAATAAGTGATGCACAATAAAACCATGCACTGTGGGGGATGCTTATACTGTTCTGAAATCATGTTTCAGTAATTATGCATGCATTAATGTTTTCAAGGGTTAGGAATGACTGTAAGGAATGCAATATTTTTATTTAGGCTTCTAACATTCACCAGTGCTTCTTTTATATGATTTTGATTGTAGTTGGATCTGTGGGTAATTTCTGGAGAATGACCTTGCTTAAAAGACGCTATGAGGAAGGAAAAAGTCTTTATGAATATACAGATGCCACGAGGAGAGAGATGCAGAACATAAGTAGCAAAGCATCTGGGATTGTCATCCATCTCATTCTAAGCTCATATATGTGGGATCTCCATAGAATGGCACCAATAGTTAAGCCAATACTTACAGTCAGTTAGCCTTTGTTTGCATTGTGGCATCAGTCCTGCTGATGGTAGGGTACTGCTTTATACTAGTTGAATTCCCTTTCCAGGTTTATATTTAGAGAGCACCATCAGGTCTCTCTTCATATGATCCAGGCAGGTGAATATCAAGTCCTTCACTCCCATGTGAGCAATGAACAGGTCATACATGTATCTGGAATGAAGGCACTCAAGGGGCTTTAATGATGTTATGCATCCTTCCACCTGAGAGGCAAGGAACCATTACCTTGTCTTTGCTCATCCTGGTGAGTGGAGCATTTGTGTGCCTAACTATGGGTTTTGCCTGGAACCAGAATATGCCATATGTGAACTAGCTTAGTCTTGCTACCCTAAGGGCATCTGTGTGCTAGTAACATGGCCTCTGTTGGCGACTATATTTTCTATAGTGACAGAGCAAGCTGTATGTTGAATATGAGCTGTTGCATGTAGGAGGTAAATATGAAGGTTTAGGTTGTTGCTTAGTTATCTGAGTTCTAGAAGGCTTATGTGTACATTTTTTAATGGTATCAGTATAAGATGATTTAGAGTTTGTTACCTGTGGATGTTGCATAGGAGTAGGTGAGGGTAAGACAGCCTTAAGCGTATTACATGCAACTGGCTCAGAGAAGGTTGCCTCCAGTTAAGTATTTGCACTACCTCACTCAAGCCTATAACTCCTTTTTTGCATACTTTCAGTTAATACCCATAATTTCTTATGGTGTGTAGAACTTTTTTTTTGGTCTGGGTTCTTTCACTAAGTAACTTACCAGCTAATAACAGACAGAATTAGAAATGACAATGAGTTATTATCAAAGTATAGAATGTCCTGCAGTGGATAAATTAATCTTCCTTTGCCATTTATTATTTTCATATTTACGCTCCTATTTTCATAACTGGGAGACCCACATTTTGTTGAGGTATATAGTGTGAAACACCAATGTGGGAGACATGACAATTCACTGAAAATGCTGGTTTATATTACACTATACTGAAAATATCGCTAGTTGTTAGCAATATGAAAATAAGCAATATACCCATATGTAGTTAATATTTCAAAAACCAAGTGACTTACAAACTGTTGGATGATGATGTGTGAAACTTTAGATGTTGTTGAAGAACACTGACTGATATTTGCACTGTAAGTGAATATTAAATAAGCATGCACTTGTAGAGGAACGTCTTGTTATATGAAAGCTTATGTCTGGTTAACTAAAATGTTCTAACAAAATATGTCTAGGTTCAATCATTTTCAATATATGAAAATTTGTTTGTGAAAGTTAGCAAAAATATAATTTGGGGTTTATGTGCACTATAATAATATATTACAGTATTTATGGAAATGACTATGCATGTACTATCACTGATAAAAAATATATCTTACTGATAACATTACTATTTGTACAGTTTTAATAGCTTTTATTGCTCACAAAATATTTACTTTTATTTACTTTATGTTTTTTTTTTTAAGTTTATTTTTCAGAAAATGCTCTGGAATGTAAAATGTGTGTAGGCTGCTAGAGGTGTGACATTCAACACCACATAGGTGTTTAATAAGCTACTTGGAGTCAGGTGAGCAGGAGGCAATTAATGTACTGCCTCAGGATTCTAAGCATAGCTCTCAATGAATCAGAGGCAAATCCAGAAATAATCAGGAACATGCAGCGGCACTTACATTATTAGTACTATTAACTTGAGGCACTGACAGAATAAGAGAATGTGAATCAGTATGCATTTTTGAAGTAAATGAAGTCTATAACTTTACTATCACTATTTATTAAAATGGTTCACCACTTTCCCCCAAAAGTCACTAGTTTTAGTTTGGATTAAGAAGGAGGGAGCTAAAATTTGAATCAATATCAGGGACAGTTGTAAGGTATGATTCTAAGAGCTATAACTCTGGCAACAGAGGAAGCGTTTGTGAGTTGACTATGAATGACAGATGCTGATGGATTTAAAGCAAGTGAGAATCTAAGAGGAATTGGGAAACATTACAAATGTGGAAGCTTGTTGATCTGGTTATTTGTTCAGCATAAGTCCATCTAAAAGGATGCTGGCATAGCTCAGTGTGTAAGCAGCTTGGACAAAGTGAAAATGGATACATAACTTGATGGTGATATTAGAAGATATCATTCCTCCAGTTCTTTTCACATCACTGTTTTGTACACCTTACTTTTCAGCTACTTTTGCATTCTTCTGTCATACACCACCCCGGTACTCTGTGCCAGTGGGTTGCAGCCCCTACTATTCTAACTTTTAACTTCTTATTCAGACTTCCCTTCTCTCCTTAACCACCCCTCCCAGATAATTGAAGCTGTTAACCTGTTTTGTTATTTTCCCTTCTATCTCATTTTTCAGCTTCTTCTGTTTCTCCCCATAAGCTGCCATTACAGCTGTTTTATCTGTACTCAGTTTCATCCCATGCATAGCTCTCAACCTTCCATCTCCAATGAGGAACAGTAGCCCTCATAATGTGGAACAAATGAGCAAAATGTGAAACACATACTAATGGCTTACTAACAATTTCAACTAGGAAGGCCATAGGATGTTTAAAATATGCTGGTTTTACTTATAAAAAAAATCTTTTAATGAATTAATGATTCTTTTCTATTTACCTTGGCTATCAATTAAAAAATTCCTTACAGTGAATGTGTGACATACCCTTTCAATGTGGAACTTTGAGCTTTTTAAGACCCCAAATGAGGTACGTTCTTCGTTATGAGGTACACTGGAGAGGTATGATCCCATATGTCTTCAGTTCTACATTCCATTCTGCTACCCTTTGCTAAAGTACTTGCTCAGCAAGGGCACCTGAACCATAGAACAAGGGAGAGTCCTTCCACTTTTATAGCTGCAAGACTGTCCAGCACTAAGCGATTACCCACAGGTACCCTGGCCATGAGGCTTCAACAATTAAAAAACCCATGTGTGTGCGCTGCCACAGATTTAAACATAGTCCACATATGTGTGGAATTTAAACTTCCACTGAGGGAGAATGGAGGTAAGTGTGTGATGCTTGCCTGATCACATTTTTTGTCAGCTTAAGCTTTTAAGGAGAGTTTTCTGCTCACGTATGCTGAGCCCCTAACATACTTCCAGGTAAGGAGACATTTTTTGCCCAGAGTGTTTTTTGCTGGTTTGTGTTTTCTGTTTGCATACATTTGCTGCTGCTGGGTCATTGCTTCATTGTGTGTGTGTGTGTGTGTGTGTGTGTGTGTGTGTGTGTGTGTGTGTATGTGTGCATGTAAAATGCCCCTGTTAGGTATACCCGGTGGTTAGTGTTATTCAGGCTCAAACCCTGTACCTTAGGTACAAGAAGCAAGGGTCTGAATTCTCTACCCATACCACCACTTATGATTTAAGGAGTTGAGTCTGTAGCTCTCAACTGTACAGATTTCCCCAGAATATTGGCTCATACTTTTGGTCTCATCCTGTTAAAACTTGTGGTTTTCTGGCAAATCAGTGAGAACTGAATTCACTAAATAATAATAGCCCTTTAAGTTTCAGTCTTCTTTTCTTTCACTATTGTTTTATGTTCCTGATTGAGGAGCAGTAAAAACTGGCAAAGAAAATTAAACTGTTCTAGGTGGTCACACTGGTTCAAAGACTAGTGGTATCAAGTTTACTTCTCGTGTCCCCATCCTTTGTAGTTTGTAGGGACTAATACCCAAAAAGTGAACTTTTTCAGTAAAGCTTGCCAGGTGTCCAGTGCTAGTCTTAAGTGCATGTATATAGTCCTAGTGTACAGGTAATTAAGAAGTTGAAGAGTGACTGGATATGTACAGTACTACAGTCTTGTTGCAGTAGCTAGAGGTATACAAAACTACTTTTGATAGGTTAATGCAGTGACACAGCATGTGTGCCCATTTTTACATTTACAGACCAGTGGAATTATGGCACATAGACTCACCTTTTGATTGCAATAGTGAACACCAGTTAAGACTATGCCAGACTGCATTGAACTCAAAATGCAGCTATTCTAGCAAGAGGGTAATGCAAACAGGTGAAATAAATGGCTGTTTAAATTGCTGTTTCCATAGTAGTTCAGTATCTTAATGAATAGTGATACCATTGGTGAATGCATACTGTAGTAGTTTCATGACATACTGCACTTTCTGGGTAGGTGCAACATTTTTTACACAGGGTCCTGCAATAACCAGGTAAGCAGTGTGTTCTAGACCTACCCTGTTACAATGCTGTGGTCTAAATAAAAAATGTATTCACATGTTAATGAAGTGATTTGATATGTGCAGCACTATAGTAACATGCTGCTGGAGAGAGTGGATATGTATGGTACTGTAGACATGTCCTGCTGCAGTGAGTGGGTACTAAACAGTACTGTAGTTGCACACTACTGCAGTGACAGGGTATGTGCAGTACTATTGTGACATGCTGCTGCAGTGATTGGGAATGCACATTATTGTAGTCAAATTCTGCTGTGTGGGGTAGGTGTGTAAAGTAATGTAGGCACAAACTACTGCAGTGATTTGATATATACAGTATGTAGTCACACACTGCTGCAGTGATTGGATATGTACAGTAATGTAGTCACACACTGCTGCAGTGATTGTATATGTACAATATTGTGATGACATGCTGTCACATTGATTAGGTATATACATTACTGTAGCCATATCGTGCTGCAGGGATTGGGTATGTAAAATACTGTAGTCACATACTGCAGTGATTGGGTGTGTGCAGTACTGTAGTAACATGCTGCTTCAATGATTGAATATGCATGGTATTATAAGCATGCTTTTTCGATTGGATATGCGTGGTACTGCAAGCATACACTGCTGCAGAGATTGGGTAAGTACAGCACTGCAGTGACATGCAGCTGCATATATATATATATATATATATATACATATACACACACACACACACACACATATATATGTATGTATATATATATATATATATATATACAGTGCTGCAGCTACATGCTGTTGCACTGGAGATGTGCACTGTTGTAGTCAGATACTTCTGGATTGATAGGTATGTGCAGTATTGCAGTCACATTCTGCTGCAGTGAATGTCTGTGTACTGTATTGTAATTGCATTCTCCTGCAGATATTGTGTATTGAACTGTAGTTGTATGCTTTTGCACTGACTCCATACTCACAGTACTGTAGTCATGTTCCGTTGCTGTGCCTGGGCATGCAATTGCTGTGGTGACATACTGCTGCTGCGATTGGACATGTACAGCACACTGCTGTAGGGGTATGGTATGCATAGTACTGTAGTCACAGGCTGATGCAGGGACTGTGTATGTACAATTTGTGCAGTACAATAATTACATGCAGCTGTTGTGATTAGTTATGTACAATGCTGTAGGGATGTCCTACAACTATGATTGGGTATATAAGATACTGAATTTGTGTAGTGCTGCAGTGAATACGTATATGCACTATTGTAGTCAAATGCTGGAGTAATTGGATATGTCCATATTCTAGCTACACACTGTTGTAGTGATTGGGTATGCACTATACTGTAGTTACACCCTGATCCAGTAATTAGGCATGTGCAATACTGCAAAGATGTGGTGCTGCAGTCTGGAATGTACGGTACTGTAGCAACATGGTGATGCAATATCTGGGATGTACAGTACTGTAGTAAAATGCTGCTGCAGTGTTAAGAGTATTTATAGTACTTTAGTGATATGGGTCTGTGGTGTTAGGATATGTACAGTCCTGTAGTGGCATGGTATTGCAGTATTAGGCTATGTAAAGTACTATAGTGACATACTGTTACAGCGCTATAGTATGTATTGAGCTGTAGTGATATATTACTTCAGTATTAGGGTATGTACAGTACTATAGTGACATGGTGCTACAGTATTAGAGTATTTACAGTACTGTAGTGATATGGTACTGCAGTATCAGGGTATGTACAGTAATGTTGTGATGCGGTGTTGGAGTGTTAGGTTATGTACAGTACTGTTGTGACAGTGCTGCAGTGTTAGGGTACTACAGTACTGTAGTGACATAGGGTTGTAGTGTTAGGGTATGCTCAGTACTGTAGTGATATGGTGCTTGAGTATTAGGGTATGTACAGTACTGTTCTGATATGATGTTGGAGTGTTAGGGTATGCATAGTACTGCTATGACACTGTGCTGCAGTGTTAGGGTATGTACACACTGTAGTGACAGGGGATTGCAGTATTATCGTATGTACAATATGTTAGTGACATGAGGTTTCAGTGTTAGGGTATGTAAAGTACTGTAGTGGGATAGTGCTGCAGTATTAGGGTACATACACTACTGTAGTGACATGGGCTATAGTGTTAGGGTATGTACACTACTGTTGTGACATGGGGTTGCAGTGTTAGGGTATGTACACTACTGTTGTGACATGGGGTTGCAGTGTTAGGGTATGTGCAATACTGCAGTGACATGGGGTTGCAGTGTTAGGGTATGTACAGCACTATAGTGACATGGTGCTGCAGTATTAGGGTGCATATAGTACTATAGTGACATGGTGCTGCAGTATTATAGTGTGTATAGTACTATAGTGACATGGTGCTGCAGTATTAGGATGTGTAGTGTAGTGACATGGTGCTGTAGTATTAGTGTATATACAGTACTGTTGTGAGATAATGTTGCAGTGTTAGGGTATGTACATTACTTTTGTGACATGGTGTTGCAGTGTTAGAGTAAGTACAGTAATGTAGTGACATAGGGTTTTAGTGTTAGGGTATGTACGGTACTGTTGTGACATGGGATTGCAGTGTTAGGGTATATACAGTACTGTGGTGACATTGGGTGGCAGTGTTAGCGTATGTATAGAAAGTAGTGTATTGGCATGGTGCTTCAGTATTATGGTAGGTGCAGTTCTGTTGCAACCCTGCTGTAGTGTTAGGGTATGTACAGTACTATTGTGAGATAATGTTGGAATGTTAGGGTATGTACAGCACTCTAGTGACTTGGTGCTGCAGTATTAGGGTGTGTACAGTACTGTAGGGACATGATGCTGTAGTGTTAGGGAATGTGCAGTATTGTTATGACATGGTGCTGCAGTACTCAGGTGTTAGCCATTTTGCAGTGACATGTTGCTGCAGCAGTTGGGTATATATAGTACTGTAGGTGCACACAGTTGCAATGACTGGGCATATACAGTACTATAATCATAGTCACATAATGCTGCTATGATTGGGAATTTACAATACTGTAGTGACATGCTGTTGCTGCTGCAGTGATTGAGTATGAACAGTCCTACAATCACAAGCTGCTGTTTCTGTATGCATAATGCTGCAGTTGCATGCTGCTTCAGTCTTTAGATGTATACTCAACTGTTCATAACTTGTGGCACAGTGACTGGTGCTAAGTGTTACCTTCAGAAGAGTTCTACTGGAGATGGATGTGTACAGTACCACATTCTAATAATAGTGCAGTTATGTATAGGTTCATAGGTTCATACTAGGCTATCTGCCCTGGGGCAATTATAAGCCTAGCCCGATTCAGTATGGCTTACGCCACCCCTTGATTTGAGTATACTGTGCCCTTTAAGGTTTAGTTTACTGTGCCTCTGTCTAATAGTGACACAGGAGTAATCCCTGGGACAAACCTACAATCCCCCATCCACTTATTGAGATTCTTCTTGAAGAGATTCAGTGAGGTGCTCTGCCTCACATGAACTGGAATTCTATTCCAGAGCGAAGGGAGCCTCTGGGTTATGAACCTGTCCCTCCAGCAAGTTCTATTTATTTCTGTGCTGAGGTTCAAGTCCCTCGAGCGTGTGGCTCTAAGGGATTTAGATTTACTGAGGTGGAGCATGTCCATTAATTCTGGATTTGACATAGCTTTGTATGTCAGGCATAGATAAGTAGGCGGTATGCAACTGAGTAGAGCTGGAGTTTTTAACCGAGCAGTATATGGCATCTGTTTGAGACCCTTGATCCTCTTGGTGAGATACTTTTGGGGTCTTTCTAATTGCTGCAGGTGTCGGGTAAGGTACATCCCAAAAGGGGCATTGTATTCTATGATGGGCCTGATGAGGGATGAATAAAGGCACGATTACCTCTCTTGATCTAGATGTGAAACCCTTCGTGATGAGGTGGGCTATGTAGAAGGTCTTTCTAACCACTTTGGCAATGTGGTTTTCAAAGGAGAGATTGCTATCAACTTGGGTCCCCAGGTCTCTAATAACTTTCTCTGTACTTAATGGGTTTCCGCCTATGTGGTAATTTGTGGGCACATTGTTTTTGCCAAAGGGTATGACTATACATTTTTGGCATTTAGCTTTAAACCATGGCGCTGGCACCAGTTATCTGTCTCTGTGAGACCTTTTTGAAGGATGTTTGTGTCAGCTGGAGAGTTGATTATGGGACCCAGTTTGCAGTTGTCTGCGAACTTGTTGAGCCATAGTCCTCCCACGTCTGCCTGTACCTCGACAAAGTATATACCGAACAAGAGTGGGCCCAGGACAGAACCCTGTGGGACGCCACTTGTGACCGGTTTTGAGTCTGACATGGCTCCAGCAACTCTCACTCTGTGGGTTCTGTCTTTGAGCCAGTTTGCGACCCATCTTGTGACATAGGGGTTTATATTTAAGCTGGATAGCTTATCTATGATGCCCGAGTGGGGTATTGTGTCAAATGCCTTTGCAAGGTCCAGATAGGCTGTGTGGACTACCTTTCCTTCATCTATGGCTTTGGTGACTGTTTCAAAGAAGTCAACCAGGTTCAAAAGGCAGGATCTGCCCTTGACAAAGCCGAACTGGGTAGGATCTAGTGTCTGTAGGTCCCCAATGTCTTTGTTTATGAGCTCCATGATGATCCTCTCCATAGCCTTGCAAACTAAGCTAGTCAGGCTTATGGGGCGATAGTTTCCAGGGTCGGTAGATGCTCCACCTTTGTGGAGTGGGACCACTGTTGCTGTACGCCATTCTGTGGGCACATATCCTGTAGTGAGGCTGAGATTGTATAGCTGTTTTATTTGAGGGATTAGTTCCTCTTGTAGTTCATGTAACCTGGGATGCCATCTGGTCCCATGGAAGCAGTGTTTTTGCTTTGGAGAGGGCAGCCTTCACCTGAGCATCTGAGATGTTTGGGAGGCAGCCCTCTGCCGGGATAGATATTTGCTCTTTTGGGGAGGGGTGGAGAAGTTCGCACTGAACCTGTCTGCCAGGATATTGGCGATGTCTGTGGGTTCAGTGTATTTTTGTCGTTTAGAATCAACTCAGAACAAGTCTGGGAGTTGCATCCCAAGTTTCTAACATAACTGAAAAAGCCTTATGATTGTCTTTGGTGTCCTGTGCAATTTTTCTCTCAAAGCTGGCCTTGGAGGATTTTATGAGGATTGTAATTTTTGCTAGTACTGATCAGAGATGCCTTCCTATTAGGGATTTTGCTCTGTCATGTAGTAGCTTCCTCCTTCTGTTGTACAGTTTATTTATGGCAGGGGTCCACCAGACTGGGCCTGCCTTTGGATGATTGGGTCTTGGTTTTGTTTGGGATAGCATGATCCATGCATTCCTGGAGATGTCTGTAGAATGCATTTATATAGGATTCTGCAGTTTGGGCTGTAGTTTCCACTGGCCCTGTGGCCTTGAAGGATTCCACTTCAGTTTTGAGAAGTGAGAAGTTCGCTTTTGAGAAGTTTTTCACTGTGGTTTTCTGGGCTGGTGGTGGGGTCGGGATGTGGACATCCAGTGAAATTAATTTATGGTCTGATCTTACCAATGAGGGATATACTTCTGGTGTGAAGCATAGAGTCCCCATGTTGGTAATGATCAGGTTTAGTATGTTGTCCCCTCTTGTGGGAGTGGTGACTAGTTGTTCCATAGCATTTGAGTTTATAATTTCCAGGAATCTTTGGGCTAAGGTGCTGGGGCTTGAGTAGTGCTTCCAGTCAATGTTTGGGTAGTTGAAGTCACCCAATATAATGGTGTTCGGAGAGATCTTCATGTTCTCCAATGTTTTCAGGAAAGCGAATGGGATTCCTGACTTTGAGAGGGTGGTCTGTAGGATGCTATAAACTGAAAAGCAGTCTTGCCCACTGTGAGTTGCACATGGATGGTCTCCAATGCCACTAACCTGGAGGTGTGGATATCCTTGATAAATATGGAAACTCCCCTCCTTTTGTGGTTCGGTCCGGGTTTAAAAGCATGATATGAGGTATAGCCTGGTAGTGCTGGGGTGCTCTCTGGAGCCTTGAACCAGGTTTCTGTCACTGCACAGATATCGATGTTCTCCATACTGAGGAGAGCGCATCTTGAGGTGAAGACTTCTGGCGTTTAGCAGCATTACCCTTAGTTTCTTATTCCTTGTGCTCTCTATGGGGGTGGGTTTGACTTTTGAGCCTTGCCTAAAAAAGGCACTATGGGGGTGGCAAGAGCCTTTGCCAATATCCGAAAGCCCAGTGGTGACAGGTGCAAGCCGTCCCTAGCGAAGCAACGTGGCTTGTCGAGCATGTCATCCCAGGCTGACAGACACTGGGATGTATGCATAAGGTACAACATTTATGAACTGAAACAGACCATTACATGTACTGTACCACATTTGTCTGCTTCTGTAGATGTGACTAGATGTATTCTGTACCACATGCATTCTTTGGCACTTAGCAGTGGAGTACAGTGCTACACTTGCATGCTTATGCAACTGCTTTATGGTCAAATATCCAACAATGCAAAAGTTATGTACTTTTTCAATTAGCTGAAGTAGGATTTGACTGAACACAACATTAATATGAAAAAAAGATGTTTGGGTGAATTCAGGTCCCACACATTGCCCAAGCAAGTAGAACCTCTGCACCCTCATTTCTAATATAATAAATTCCAGAGCCATACATGACATTAGAAAGTCATTCCACTTATATAGCCAGCAATAATAAGACATTGTATTTTTTTTGTAAGTCAGGTTTGATGTATTATGCTTCACTCACCTAGCCTTAGTGACAACATTTACTACGACTACAATTAGTTGATTTTGTAACACTAATATGCCAATGCAATGAATAATGCATATGGTGTTGCAGTCGTAAGACTGGTATCATGTCTGGGTGTGTAGAGTACATCATAAATGAGATCATGTAATTTCAACAAGGGCAATTTAAAGAGAGTCTCTATTAATGAAACAGGATCACAAAGCCTCTGTTTAATCAGATACGGTGAAGTTAGCTGTGTTTGCAGTATTGCATACTGGAATTTCATGTTGCTGCTAGTATCAGTGGCAGATCCAGGAATTTGCAGAATGGGGGGGGGGGGGTACAGTCTAAAAGATAGGCCAGTGAGAAAGGGTGGAAAACAGATGACTGGGGTGGGATGGGAGTTGTTGAAAGATCAACTCAAGATGCTCTGATAGCATGTATGAAAAAGACATCTATGTATTTTTTGCTCTTGGAGCTAGGTTGCATTGAGCTAGACTTGTGTGCACTTTTTCTGCTATTATTTCACCCCAGGTGGCAGTACCAGGATTCAAACCACATTGGTGCCAGACATTTTGACATCAGAGTTGGTGGCATCCTGCCATCTACAGATCACACTGGAGGTAGTGGAGTCATCTTTTAGTCACACGAGTGGCAGTGATGTCATTCCTTTCTCAAAATAAGCATGCACATTCAAGACTTTCACCATATACTGTCCCCTAAGATTACAGGCTTTTTGGTGCAATTGTGTATGTTAGAATTAGGGTGAGAAACACACTCCTTTTGTGTATATAAACCAGCAACTGCTTTTCATTTTTTCCCTTCCAGATTGCACCCTGGTACCCAGAGAGTTAATTGAACCTTAATCAGTGGCAGTATATACAGAACCTCTACTGCTGTTCCATCAGTACACACAGACACACACACACACACACACACACACACACACACACACACACACACACACACACACACACAAGTTTGGAAGTCCTGATGCCCTGGAATTAGATACCTGCATTATCCAATCACTCTTTCTGAAATTAAAGAATGAAATACCACGAGTTTAGATGGCTGATGACGCATTTTGTGCTTTTTCTCCACCATCTGCAGCTTCTCACAATGTGCATCTTTAGGTGTTGCAGACATTCACTTTATGTCAAGCTACTGAGATGGTGCATACAGCTGATATACAAGATCATCCTAAAGTAGTATGTAGGGCTGTAAAATGTGTTTGTGGTATGAACATTGCAGTATGCCATCTGCATAATTAATTTGGCAGATCAGGATGAATACCGCAATATAATACGCAGGTCTGTTAAATGCACATGGCAAGGTCACTGCAGCACCCCATTCACACAGTTATTCGGTAGCACTTAGATAATGTGGCACCAGGCAGTGTGTCCCATAAATTCATAACAATAGTTACCACAAACATTACATTTTACTTGTTTGCACTGTGTTTATGTCAACGTGTTTCACACATACTGCTAAAAATGCACTACTGTGCTTAATTTTAGGTCATTGAAGTGGTCTTTAGCATACCTCATTGGTGGTCTTGCAGTGTAATCACTTAACAGTTACTCAGTTAAACAAAGTCCTTGCTATATGATGTCAACAACTGTATTTATATTAAATGACAATCCTCTGCTGTGCAAATGAGCTGACAAATAATACCAAAGAAATAGCATCTGGAAATAGGTGCAAAGGTATACACTAAACTAACAAGGGCCTTTATAAGCCTAGCCATGCAATCCAACCCAATTGTGGCCCTATGTGTCATGGGTATTTATTAAGAGGGGGTAAGTTAGGAAGTTTCTAGAAATTATTTTGGGGGGGTATGTTAGTTTGGGCATCACTGTCTGCTCTGGCTATCACAGACATGGGGGCCAGACCCAGAGTGAATTTTCAATTTCCCATCCATTGGTATACACCCTTGCTTTTTCTCAAGTAGGCAGGCATATAGAGAATGATATAGGATGTAAATTAAATCACTTGAAGTGTCAGTAATATTAATACATGGTAAAGCAGAAACAAGTCCTCAAGTAATTTATGAATAATAAAACAAACATTAACTGCATACAGAAAACACTGTAGAAGCAGCAAATCTGAATAACTAAAACAAACTTGGAAAAAATGACTGAAAACAGACCTCATCTAGTGTTTACAGTTTTATGTCTAAGCTATGCTATTACTCTTGTGAAGTTATAGGAAATTATTTTATATTATAAATTTGCAAATTACTCCTAGTGCAATTAAAAAGACCACGGAAAGTTTTCTACATACAGGAGTCTTAAGTTGGTTAGTTGGCCAATCTCTCTACTCATATATCATTGCTTAAACTTGAAATTCCCTACCCAGCTCTATCAGAACTATTTCCAATCACACATCTTTCAAAACATCTCTAAAACAGCGCATCTCTTAGCCCTATGGCAATGTACATGTGGCTACGACTACAAAGCAACTTTCCCCACCTGATCTCATTAGCTTTTGTCCACTCCGCTTAACAGTTATGCAACTATCTCTTGGTGTCTTCACTCTACAGTATCCGAAGCAGATGATATATTGTACTTTGTATATTTTGTATATAATGTATACTGTCTTTGTTATTCTAGCTAGAAATTTATAAGATTGTATGTCTGTTTTTTTTTAAGTTATCATCTCTCTATGTATGTAGAAAAATGTGATTGTATTTAAATTTCTTTTGTATGTGGAACTTTTCTCCCCGGGCTTCCACTGAAAATGGGCACTTTTTGGCCCAGTGGACCATCCTGGTAAACAAATGTAAATAAATAAATAATAAATAAATCTTCATACCCTCCAACTTCTTTGTCCAAGAATTCTGGATAACAGTAAAAATAATGGGGGAACAAAGGAGCAATTTTCACATATTACTCTAACAGGGAAACAGGAATGGACTTCCTACAACCAGGGATACAGGAATGGACTTCCTACAACCAGGGATACAGGAATGGACTTCCTACAACCAGGGATACAGGAATGGACTTCCTACAACCAAGGATACAGGAATGGACTTCCTACAACCAGGGATACAGGAATGGACTTCCTACAACCAAGGATGCAGGAATTAATTCCTTCTATCTTCATTTGCCTGCTTTGTAACTATGAGCAAATCACTTAAACAAACCATTCTCTTGAATCGTCACTGAAAAAAGGATAATTTTGTTCAGTGGGCTAACCTGGTTAACAAATGCATAAAAATATAATTTTAAATCAAAATAATATTAGTGCTTGGCAAATCAGAAACACATCCGCATATTATGTATAATAAAACTAATCAAAACTGCATACAGCATATATCGTAGAAGCAGCAAATTAGAATGCTCAAAATACACTTGGCAAAAAATAAATTGACTCAAAAACAGTTTTCCATTATACACCTAAGTAATTTACAGTTATGTTATTACTCAGATGACATGTTACAGGAAATTAATTTCCTTTGCTAGATTTAACCACAAGAAACTAGAAAGAGTGAAAAGTTTTATATGTAGAGAAATCCTCTCCTGGCTAGGTACAAATCAAGCCTCTGCTGTGAAGAAATAACAGATACAGTTTACCTCACATATATAATTCACCAGAAACCATAGTTGGCAGCTTAGCTGACTTACTGAATTTAAAAATTTAAGAAGTAAGGATGAGCAATAAACCAACAACTTTTCCTGGCAAACGATCTCTCATATTTGTACATCAAACTTAACACAAAATAAGTCACCTTTTCATCCTTTACATGTAAAATCCATGCCTCAAATACACTGTCTCCTTTGTGAATATATAGACTGATGCATATTTTTGTTCTGTAATATATCACATATCGGGACCTAGTCAGTTTGTATGTTGTGTTGGTCAAGAAGAAAACTTTGCCTGCATGATTTCTGTGAGTAGCTTTTTGTGATTAACTACATAAACCCAATTTTAGAAGGAAAGCAGACAACTTGAACGCTCTTTCATACTGAGTATGCTCTTTACATTTAATATGCGGTGGCCTGGAAAAATCTGAAATAATTCAATAAAGGCACTTAACACTTGATTAATTGGTTAACAAGATGATTTCTTGTACTTGGCAAATTAAAACCACACGACTTCCCATTAGCTGCAGAATTCCTCTATTTCCTGATTTACTGGACTTTTAGAGCTACTTAAAAAATGCAAGAAATTCCTCAATCAGATTTTTCATTGTAAGATTTAAAAAAGCATACTCAGTGTGTGCACGCTCTACTTAATCATCAAAATAATTCTCTCTTAAATCTTCATGCATGTTTCCTTATTTGGGCTGGAAAGTGGAATGAAAGGTTGGGCTGCATAGCTATGGAAAAACTAAAGAAATGCTTAGGTGACTTCATATAGCAATGGGCGTGACCACACTTTTTTGCAAATAACCGTGAGATGAAGATGACTAGTGCTACCATATTTAAAAGTAGGGAAAATGAAAAACTGGGTCTTCAAGGTGCAGAAATGTGTTTTTATGCACAAGGAATGACACACATGGTTAAAAAGTAAGTATCAAAACTGTACTAGTGAGTCAGTAGTTTTAAGTATCTTTGTGTTCTTGTCTCTGCATCTTATTTAGAGAAGTTCCTCTTCTTGAGTGCTTTTGCAGTCAGGATGGAAGACACAGTCGGAAGACTCATCAAGGATCTTAGGATGGTCAGATCACCTGACTGGCTACTCCAATTGCATCTTCCACTGGGACTTGTGGCACAAATAGCAAATAAAAATAAATAGCATATAATAAAATAAAGCATCTGTTAATCGAAATGGGGAAATGTACTACCAAAAGAGGTATGTCTCAAATGAGTACCGTTTTGGAAGCACATTTTCTGATTTCAAGCTGAACACTTAAAAAGCATTTTTTTTTTTACTCTGGGTTGTACAGCAGGTTTTCAAAAAAGTGGGGAGGAGGCACTCATCCCTGCATCAAGGCCTAACTATGCCACTGAAATAGTGTTATAGGTTTCATTTTGAAATATTTTGTGTCTGATTTTGCATTCTTGTACTATAAATATGTTTTTAAATTTGGTGAATACAGAGTGATTTTCCATTTGCAGTTCAGTGCTGCAAACACAACTGTGTGACTGTGGATTTAGTATTTTTTAAATAAGTGGGCAGTGGGGCACCCCCCCCCCAATACAATAGTGCTCCTACAAAACCATTGTTCTTTTTCTTACAGCTTTTCATTCTCTTCATTTTTGATTCAGTATTAGACGATTACTTTATTGTGCATTACCCTAACTGACATGAATCTGCATTTACAAGATTATGACAGTGACTATGAGATACAGATTACAAATCTGAGGACCAATGCATTTACCAGATGTATAAGACCCTGTAGGTTTTTATCTCCTGAGTTATGGTTGATGCAGAACACACTATTTGATATGGCAGTTAAGAAAAGTCATTTAACATGTTCATTTAGCTTTTTTACACTGATGGCACTCACAACAGTCATGCAAGCTCTTATTTGTTGGTTTAAATCAGGGAAAAACACCTAACTTGGCAACTTGTTACACAGTGATATCACTGCTTGTACAAAATATACATTTGCATTGATTTCATGTTTGTTAGTTTAATCATTATAATGAATGGTCTGTGGTATTAATTATTAATTTAATTTTCTGCTTTAGCTTTTAAATTAGATTTGGCTGTACATTCCATTACAAACAAAATAATCTTATAGAATTAAATCATAATCAACCTCTATGAGATATTTCTGCTAACCCTGAATTCTTACATAACTGATATTGTTAGAATGTGTTTTCTGGACTTCCACTAATTTCTGCCTTGCCTCAATGTATAGGAAGTGTAGCGGTAATACTCATTTTTAAACTATGTATTTATTATACTTTCTTGGATTTTTTCTCTATGACTAGCATACTATTTAGGCTTGCACAAAGCTATCTTTGGGTTACCACTCGGTGTTGTGTTTCAGTAGCACATCTGTCTAGATCTTTTATACTGCACTTTGAAATATTGCAAGACAGCTGTGTTCTTGGCCTATTCTTGTGGGTATATCCAACGACTTCACTGAGATGCTGTCTGTTCAGTGAAACATCAGGCAGCTGGAAACCAGAACTAAAGCCAGATGAGGGTTGTAGCTGAAACTTTGTGACAGTCTGAACTTGGATGAACAGTATTACTCTTCATACAATGTGCTGTTTGTAAATTCTTCTAGGGAGGAAGCTATTAACTTAGGTTGCAGGTGTTTTGGCACACTTAGGCTGGAAAGGTTGGGAGGGCAGAGATTAATACTGAATATTTTGACCAGAACTGAACTTTTTGTACTTAGCTATAGCAGGAAATCAAAAAATTACAATGAAGTGAATGTTAACTTGCTGTTGGAAAATAAATGATTAATTGTTGGGATGTAGACAGAGCAGATTCCTGAAGCTGTTCTGAGACAGAATGATTGGAGCACTCACCTGACAAAAGATATATGAGATTAATTTGTTTTATTTATTTGTATTTGTTTTTCAGGTTAGAACACTGATCTCCATGGACCTTTTTCACACTCAGCCCAGGACTGGTGACTGGTTAAGTGACTTGCTCAGAGTCACACAGTTAGGCAATGGATGCTAAGGGAATCGAACTTTGCACCACTGGACCACTGGAGACAGTTCATTAACAGCTCCTTAATCCTCTAAGACAACGTTATTAGTAGAGAAGGTACTGTCAAGTTAGCTGTGAAGAACAGTCAGACATTGGCAGGACTCTGAATTATCTGATGGTTACGTAGATACTGATCCTCTAGTAATCATTGCATACAATGAAAACAGCTTAAACTGGCACACAGACTGTTTCAGATTGTGTTCTTTGTAGATCAAAACACCAGATGCTCACATTGCATTAAAGAAGAAGTGTTTGTGGACAAGTGTAATAACATACTCAGCTAATAAGATACCTGTAAACCACATAGAATCACAGTTGCTAGCTGTTTGAACTAAGCCAGCTGTGTATGTGTTTGTATGCCGTAAAAGTACTAAACAGATGCTAATGATGAGAGATTACATTATGTCAAGTTCTGCTTCATTTCCATCAAAAACAGTGAAGGATGTAACAGGACTTGAATTTGTGCAGTGGTGTTTTACATACTGAACTTTCTTTTAGTAAGAGCCCATGAAAACAGGGTAAGATGTTCATTACGGGATTATCTCAATATTCCATTTGGCTGACTGTATGTGGAAGTAAGAGCTTAACCCATCAATGCAGAAACCACGTGCGAGTTATCAAGGTTCAATCCCCATGATAAGTGAGCAGAAATATATAGCCTGACTCTAGGTATGATGCATTTAATTTATGTTTCTCAGTACACATACTTTCTATTTTTATGACTTGCAATATTTTAATTATTACAGCTTGAAAACATTATCTTTTTTCTGCGCAGTTCTGTATTTACAATAATACAGCAGATTGACTGTTGCTACTTAACTTCTCTATTAATACTAATATGAAACAAGCGAAATATGGATACCTACCAAGTGAGTTTATCACCACTTATTTCTCTAAAAGTGTATAAAAAACAAAATTCCATGTAGAACAGAATTTTACCATGCAGTGGTCAGATACATAACAAATAGGCACATCACTGTTTCTCTGCTATGCTGATCTCCATTCATATGCTTACTTCCTTTTTCAAAAGCTGGAGTATCTAAAGGATTAGTTCTCAATAATCCTAATTTCTGATGATGTATATAATTTGTTTCACATTCAGAGTCATAAGGAATAATATCTCAGCTTGATTGAGGAAAACTGGTTTATTAATTAGGTAGTCGGCTTATTTGGTTATTCACAAATTCCTACTGGTCACAGCAGAGGCATCCTTTTCACAGTGGGAAACCAAAAGATAAGAAATGAAATACAACTAGATAGATCTAACAGAATAAAACATAAAGAAAACTACAATAAAGAAATGTGCCAACAGCATGTGGTATGTGTGTGTGTGTGTGTGTGTGTGTGTGTGTGTGGTGTTTACCAGTCGAATGACCTGACATAACTTCACTGAACAAAACAGGGGCATTACATCTAGGTGTCAGTCTTAATAATGACAACTGGCTTCTGCTCTTCATAGGGTACAGTTAGTACATTCCAGGTAGTAGAAGGTAGAAGTCTTTGCCCAGCAAGTATTAGTTTTTGTGAGACTTACTTCTCATTTACATAATTTATATTGAAGTACAAAACATTCAAAATTTGATGTGTGTGTGTGTGTGTGTGTGTGTGTGCATATATATATATATATATATATATATATATATATATATATATACACATACACACCTATACAAGTATATATTGAATTATCTAAATTGAAATCCATCAAAAAATTATGTGATTGATACTAGCATTTAAAAATTCAATATATTGTAAAACTCAAAACATGTAAAATGGTAGCAATGGAAAAATATAGTTTCCTTTTGTGATCAGATCACCAAAAAACTATTAAACATTAAGAGCTTGAATAGTAAAAGTGTTATGGAAAGGGCTTTTGAAAGATGAAGTACAAAATTAGGGTTAGGGTCATCAGGTAATAATAAAGCGAGCAGGGGGCTACGATGTACCCTCAATGTGAAATGTTACATTTTCAGTGAACAGAATACTCATCTCATTTATTCCACCAATGAGCAGCTTATGTGATGAAATAAAATATACACGTGTGTGTGCATGCATGTATGTATTTTATATATATATATATATATATATATATATATATATATATATATATATATATATATATGGGTCTACTTTGACCCACTGAAAGAACACTTCTACGAAACCTAAATAAGTAATCCCAGTTCTGTGAAAGTGCATTTCAATGAAAATGTACTTTCACAAAACTCAGTGCACTGAACACAAATAAAAGACACACACACACGCACACACACAAAAAATAATGCAAATACATTTATGAATGGTCAAGCCCCCTGCTGCTTTTATATATATATATATATATATATATATATATATATACTAACTCCAAGATCGTACTGCAGTAAGGAAAAGGGAATATTCCCTTATCCTCACTGTACCACAATCTAGAATAACTACTCGGTGTACTGAGTTTCGTGAAAGTGCGTTTTTGTTGAAACGTACTTTCACAGTAGTGGGATCACTTATTTAAGTTTTGCAGAAGTGTGCTTTCGGTGGGTCAAAGTAGACCTATACATATATATGGGGTCTATATTATAAGATTGACATCCGAATATGTCAACTCACCTTTTGTTGACACGGAAATGTCAAAATCCCAGTTTGTTGAACATCCAAATCACTGATTTCTTTACAAGGGAAAGAAATCGGTTGGCCTTTCTGTTACACCACCCCTTTCCCTGACTGTAGTGCAGTCTTGGAATTAGAATATTTAGTTGGGGGGGTTGTGGGGGGCACAGCCCCCCATGGTGGGTAGTGTGTTGGGCAAAGCCCCCCACTTCAATATGCTTGTTTTTATGTGGTGTTGTTTGTTGGCCTTCCAATTTCTTTCCCTTGGAAAGAAATCGGTGATTTGGCTGTTCGAGAAACTTGGATTTTGACATTTCCATGTTGATGAAAGGTGAGTTGACATTTTTGGATGTCGATCTTATAATATAGACCCTATATATGCATGTGTGTATATATATATATATATATATATATATATATATATATATATATATATATATATATATATATATATATATACATATACATACACACACACACATCTAAATACATTTACGTAATGGAGATAGAGAATAACAATAATAATAATAATAATAATAATAATAATAATTACATTTAACACATCCTCAGTGTATCACAATTATAATAATGGCCACTTCAGTGGTAGAACTGTCATTTTGTGAATGGGATGAGTACTCCATGTAAACATACACATACAACTGTGCATTTGTGTCCATGGGATTGCAGCTGACTATTTGTACCACATTAGGTGACTTATCATTTATACGTGCATCAAACTGCACAGTGTTCTTTATCTATATAAATGCTACTGGTACAGTTTTATTGTTTGCCCTGTATCATTCCATGTGCAGATTATACACTATTAAATTCACAGGCATTACATCCATGTGTATTACTTACCTGTCTTGCTTTGGGTTGCACAGTGGTGCAGCAAACTGTGTTGTCATCTCACAGTAAGCAGTTTCTTGGTTCAATTATCATCTGGGGTGCCTTTTGTGTGGAGTCTCATGTCCTCCCTGGGTTTGCATGGGTTTCCTCTGGGTGTTCTGGTTTCCTCCCAAATTCCAAAGACATGCAGTAGGTGGATTAGACACTTTAAATCGGCCATTGGTGTGAGTGTGCATATGAGTGTGCGGTGTGGAAGAACTATCACGGCAGGGCTAGCAACCCGGCAGTGTAAACCTTGGCTCTAGATGATTGCCACTGATGAAGTGACAGTCTGACTCCACATGCAAAATGGGAAAAAGGGGTTATGGGTGGATGGAATGCTTTCTAAATGCCTGTCTTCTTTATGCCTATTTTAAAGCCTGCATAATACTTGTGTAGCTTTTTGCCCAGCATCCCTTTCTGTAAGTGGATTCAACCTAGTAGGATCAATCAAGCTTATTAAGCAAACAAACAAATGAAAAATAGCTGATAGACTTATGGCATGTAATGAAAGTGTCTTTGAGGGAGTTTATCAGGGCAGTCTTTACTTATATGCAGAAAATCAGGGTAAGTATTTTTATTTATTTATTACACTTAGTAGCCACTTTTCATTACAAGGGTGATTCAGTAGCACTAAGTGACTCTCTCTGTATCGCAGCTTTCAAGTACAAAGTGAGGGAATCAAACTCAGGACTACAATATGAAGTTACTTAGTAGCTCACAGCGCCATAGGAAGGTTAAGGTGAATGGGGCACTTGTCCTAGATATGCCATCTTTAGGGTTTGATAAAACCTGAGCAAAAAAAAAACAGAAGTCTGACAGCTTACAAGTGGTCATAAAGGGAATTGCAGTCATAAATGCATATTAGACAACTTGTTAACTATTGATTAAAATTCTGTTAATTTGCTTTGAAAAGGAAAATAAGCTTGATAGATTGTCTATAAGCAGTCTAATAAGCGATTGTCATCACAATTGCTTAATGATGGCTTGTAAGCTGTCATGCTTGCTTTTAAATGTTAACTGGGGTGCCAAATGGGTTTATTCTCTAGGATACCATCTCCACTTCTTAAAGCTATTGTAGCTCATAGTCTGAGTCCTATGAATTAAATTGCCAGACCATGGTTTTACAATGGATGTTACCCTTTCTTAAAGCCCAATGATGACATACCTTGAATGAGACACAGCCCGACGCAAGCTAAATCAACCCAAAGACTCAAGCAGTGCCTAGACTCAAACTTGGTCATTTATAGTAAAGCATCTCCAGAATAACAAAAGAACATGTCTTCTTTAATACTGATAGTACTCATGCAGAGGTCAATATGGAATAAAAAAAAGTCCTCCAGTATTGCAAACCTGAGGTTTGGCGTTAGGAGTGTGGCGATAGTTGTCAGAGAAGCCAAAACTGAAAAAAAATTACGTTTTTATGAAACAATAAATATGTTTAATCAGCATGAACATGTGGTTTAGCAATAAATCTAGAATACGGATAAAAAAGGAACAGAAAAACGTAAAAGAATGGCAAGAACATCTACTCTACATAAAGCAGATTCATCACTGGTTGATGAAGTTCATTTTATGTAAGACTAAAGTGCTCATTGTTTTGTTCTATTTAAATAAACAGTTTAGGTAATGTCCTTGGTGCTGTGTTCTATTTTTATGTTTTATTCATGTGTTACTAGTTTGGAGTTTGACTTTGGTTCAAATTTATAATACTTAAAGAACAAATGAATGAAATGCAATTAGAATTTTGTTTAAGGGGATACAATCAACAAATGTTAGATGCGAATAAATAGTTATTAACGAGAGGAGATAAATGTTGTTCTATTCTTTCTTTTAGCATTCTGTTGGCTTTACCAATATAAAATGGACATTTTAACATGTGGCTAAATAGACAACATTCTTTGTTCTACAGGTAGCAACAGTCGGAAAGCAAAAAATTATTTTTGTAACTGGATATAAATTCAGTATTCTTATTTATATATTTACAAAACTAGCATGCATAACAAGGAATTGTACCTTCAGTGATCAGCTTATGCTTAGACTGCATCTCTAAATCCTTAAAATGTAGCTGTTGCCTTAGATATCCACATTTGTTATAAACAAAGCTACGGTGTAGACTTACAATTTCCTTGATACTGTCTGATGCACAAAGAATAGACAGATTTTGTTTAATAATATTTTTCACCTTTATTCGTATGCATATTATATTTCACACAATACCTAGATCTAAGTTCAATAATAGTAGATAAATTGCTATTTGGTCATTCATTGGTTCTGAAAAATAAAGTCTAGCTATGTCTCTCCTTTCATTAATAACTTTGTTTATTCACATCTAATATTTACTGATTGTATTTCCTTTCACAAAATTCTAATTGCATTTCATTAATTTGTTTAAGACAATCCTGTGCTTCATTATTCAGTCTGCTAACTCTTAGAAATTTGCTACAAACAATGCTTTTATAAGTATGAAAAGGATGCATACTTCTACCATGCAGGTACCTTGGTGTTTGCACTTTTTTCTACTATAAATTTTAGTCCCTATAGTATCTTTGAAAAATAAACATTAATGTCCAAAAATTTAATATCAGAGCTAGACTGAGAAGGTTTAAACCATAAAAAAAGAATTCAGATATCCAAAAAAAACTGTTCTAATATCTCAAGGTTACCATGCCATATCAAAAACACATCATCAATGAAATATTTGTAAAACATGACATGATTATAATCATCATCTTCTTTCGGCTGTTCCTGTTAGGGGACGCCACAGCGGATCACCTGTTTCCATTTCTTCCTGTCCTCTACATCTTGCTCTGTCACACCAACCACCTGCATGTCCTCTCTCACCACATCCATAAATCTTATCTTAGACCTTCCTCTTTTCCTGTTACCTGGTAGCTTCATCCTTAGCATCTTTTTCCCAATATACTCAACATCCCTCCTCAGCACATGTCCAATCCAATGTAATCTTGCCTCTCTGGCTTTGTCTCCAAACCTTCCAACCTGGGCTGACCCTCTAATATACTTATTCCTAATCCTGTCCACCCTCGTCACACCCAGTGCAAATCTTAACATCTTTAACTCTGCCACATCCAGCTCAAACTCCTGCCTTTTTGTCAATGCCACTGTCTCCAACCCATATAACATAGCTGGTCTCAGTACCCTCTTGTAGACCTTCCCTTTCACTCTTACAGGTACTCGTCTGTCACAAATCACTCCTGACACTCTTCTCCACCCACTCCATCCTGCCTGTACTCTCTTCTTCACCTCTCTTCCACACTCACCGTTACTCTGAACTATTGACCCCAAGTATTTAAACTCATCCACCTTCGCCACGTCTACTCCTTGCATTCTCACCATTCCTCTATCCTCCCTCTCATTCACACACATATATTCTGTCTTAGTCCTGCTGACCTTCATTCCTCTTCTCTCTAGGGCATATCTCCATCTCTCCAGGGTGTCCTCCACCTGTTCCCTACTCTCACTACAGATCACAATGTCATCTGCAAACATCATAGTCCATGGGGACTCCTGTCTGATCTCGTCTGTCAACCTGTCCATCACCATTGCAAATAAGAAAGGGCTCAGAGCTGATCCTTGATGTAACCCCACCTCCACCTTAAACACATCTGTCACTCCCACCACAGACCTCACCGCTGTCACACTACCCTCATACATATCCTGTACCACTCTTACATACTTCTCTGACACTCCTGACTTCCTCATACAATACCACAACTCCCCTCTAGGCACCCTGTCATATGCTTTCTCTAAGTCTACAAAAACACAATGCAACTCCTTCTGACATTCTCTGTATTTCTCCATCAACACTCTCAGAGCAAACATCGCATCTGAAGTGCTCTTTCCCGGCATGAAACCATACTGCTGTTCACTAATCATCACTTCCCTTCTTAACCTAGCTTCCACTACTCTTTCCCATAACTTCATGCTGTGACTGATCAATTTAATCCCTCTGTAGTTACTACAGCTCTGCACATCACCCTTATTCTTAAAAATCGGTACCAAAACACTTTTTCTCCATTCCTCAGGCATCCTCTCACTTTCTAAGATTTCATTAAACAATCTGGTTAAAAACTCCACTGCCATTTCACCTAAACACCTCCATGACATGATTATAATATGAACTTATATTGTTTCAATAAATTGTTCCTCCCATACAAACAACACTGTCTTGGCATATGTGTTTGCAACAGCTGTGCCCATTGCATTCCCTTTTACCTGGTGGCAGTACTGTTCATTAAATAAAAATACATCAATACATACAACTATATCCAAAAGTGAACATACAGTTTCAACCTCATTGCAAGACTTGCTGGTACACTTACATAAATGTTGCCTGACCACTTCTATTCTATAATTGTTCGGGATAACGGTAAATAATGAGTTTATAGCCAGAGTGAATAAAGTAAACTCTTCAA
This sequence comes from Protopterus annectens, assembly GCF_019279795.1. Lineage (NCBI taxonomy): Eukaryota > Metazoa > Chordata > Ceratodontiformes > Protopteridae > Protopterus > Protopterus annectens. The sequence goes on along the minus strand of NC_056747.1, from coordinate 318,928,229 downwards.
TTTCTAAGAGTTAGCAGATTGAATAATGATGCAGAGGAATGTCTTAAACAAATTAATGAAATGCAATTACAATTTTGTGAAAGGGGATACAATCAACAAATGTTAGATGCAAATAAACTAAGTTATTAATGATAGGAGACATAGATAGACCTTATTTTTCAGATCCAGTGAATGACCAAATAATTTATCTACTAATACCCAATTTGGATCTAAGTATTATGTGAAATATAATATGCATATGAATAAGATCAAAAATATTATGAAACAAAATTGGTCTATACCTTGTACATCAGATATTATCAAGGAAATTGTAGGTCTACATCCTAGCTTTGTGTATAAAAATGTAGAGATTTGAGGGAACAGCTATGTTTTAAGGATTCAGAGATGCAATCCAAGCATAAGCTGATGGTACAGTTCCTTGTTATACATGCCAGTTTTGTAAATATATAAATATAAATACTGAATTTATACATCCAGTTACAAAAAGAATGTTTTGCTTTCAGACCTTTGCTACCTATAAAACAAAGAATATTAGCTATTCAGCCATGTGTTAGAAATGTTCATCATTTTATATTGGTAAAACCCACAGGATGCTAAAGGAAGGAATAGCAAAATATTTATCTGATATACACTGAAGGGTTGAAAGCAATGCTCTTGCTAAACATGTTACAAATATGTAAGACAAACATAAAGATGTGGATAGTTTTAACTTTTGGGTCATCAGAGTTATTGAAAATAGCCCTAGAGGAGGAGACATTGTTCTAAACACTGAAATTATTGAATATAAATGGATAACTTTTTTCATGTAGATGAGTACCTGGGGGTTAATGAAACAGTGAGGATCAAGCCTGTTCTTAAGAAGAGGTCTGTTTGTGTGTGATTTTTTGCTTACATCATTCATTTGTATAATTGACTGAATGATTATTTTATTGTGGCTGCATTTTTATTGGATGGGTTTAATTAATTTATTTATTTATGACATTTGTTTACCGGGAAGGTCCACTGGGCTAATGAGAGCCCATTTTCAGTGGAGGCCCGGGGAGAAAAGCTCCAGTAGATTAATACAATACATTCCAGAGGTAACTACCACAAGGCGGTTACTATACTTACAAGAGTTACTACAAAAATGAATGATTTTTTAGGGTTGTTTTTCAGATGTATAAAGGAATTTATGAACTTACTTTTATATTGAGCACTGAAGAAGACTTGTATAACTCAAAAGCTTTGCTGTTGTTTTAGGTTCATAGATGTGTACCAGGCTAATGACCCTGGAGACTTTACAAGCCTAGCCCATAGGATTACACCCTAGCATCATGCCACCCAACCTCAGTTCCCAGTGCTTATGTCGAGTAAAGCCACTGGAGTGATCCCAGAGGTGAATTTTCTATTTCCCATCCACTCATCAAGATTTCTCTTGAAGAGGGCCAATGAGGTGCTCTGTCTGACATGTATGGGAAGTCTATTCCATAGCATGGGCAGTCTCTGGGTTATGAACCTGTCCCTCCAGCATGTTCTGTTGATTGTGTTAATGAGGTTGAGGTCTCTGGAGTGTGTGGTTCGGAGAGATTGGGATTTCTTTAGATGTAGCATTTCTAACAGAGCTGGGTCAGACATGGCTTTGTAAGTCAAGCAGAGATCGCCTCCAAGTAGGCGATATGAGACAAAGAATAGTTGGAGTTTTTTGAGTCTGTCCATATAGGACAAGTGTTTAAGGCCTAGGATCCTCTTTGTGTGGTACTTTTGTGGCCTCTCCAGTTGTTACAGGTGTCTAGTGAGGTACATGTCAAATGGGGCATTGTACTCGATGATTGGCCTAATAAGGGAATAGTAAAGGGAGACAATGACCTCTTTCTTCCTGGATACAAAACCCTTAGTAATGAGATGTGCCACATAGAAGGACTTTCTGACCACAGTGGCAATGTGGTGGTCAAAAGAGAGGTTGCTGTCAACCTGTGTTCACAGATCTCTTATAATGCCTTCTCTGTTCAGTGGACTGCCATTGATGAGGTAATTCATGGGAACTGAGTTTATAGCGCAATGTAAAGTAATGTTTAACAAATTATTAGTAGTATATTTTGGTATGCAAAATCAAATATTAAGTATTATTTTATTTTTATTTCTATTTTTATTTTTATTGTTTGTCTGACATACTGTTAGTGGGTGTGCTTTAGATAGCGCATCTTTGGCACTTAATAATATGCTAGATTTTTATACGAAATATTAAATAATTATGTTTTAGAGCAACATTATATATGTTTATGAAGTTAATTAATATATATTTTTATTCTAGTCGTCATTATTATGATAACATATTATGTCCATTATAAATTAAATACCAAGGCTTTAATACTGAGTTTTTCTAGTATTTAGTCAGCGATGTTAAATTTAAAGCGCCATTTTATGCTGTTATTAATTGATATTTTTTAGGTGAATGATACTATCTAATTGATACACATCTTTGTTTGTATATATATTTTTATATATTTTGTATATATATTACTTTGGTATTTTCCACAGTCTTCATATATATTTATATATGTACATATTTTTATATTTTTATATTTTAGTATAACCACTTAGTGGCAAATGAAGTTGTGTTATATTTTGTTTTTATTTTCTACCTTTCGCCGTTACGATCTTGCATATTATGGCGATTCCACACACACTTACTCTGGATATATTCCTAGCCATTTATGGGCAATGTTTCCTGATTCTTGCAGATTTGAACTAAGGGTCTGCAGGCTATTAATTATTTAATTGTGTTTATTGTAGAATTAAGTAGAAACGGAAACCCTGACACCAGGCTCTCCAAATATGGACTTAGCTTCCTTTAAACATTTGCTAAAGAAATTTCATTGTTTGGATGGTCATGGCATTAATGTTCCATTTTATTTTACTTTACTTTATTCAATCTTTAAGAAATATATCTTAAATATTAATACAATTTGTATTTTTATTTTTAGTTTTGCACTTGGGTGCCTTTGAATGATGACTAGGTTGTTTGGTTGTTTGTTTTAATAATGTTAGATTGTTTGCGATGTCTATGTTGAACATCTATTTGTTCTAAATGAATACTTTGGGTTTAATGACTCAATGATTGTATTAATTAAATTGATTGAAAGGCATTGCATTTGTATATAATCACTCATTTGGTTTTGTAGTTTGTAACCTGAGGAAGCGCAATTTACATTGCGTGAAAGCGCTTGTTTTTTGGTCCACAATAAATTCATTTTATCTTTATTTTCGTGGTGGTTTCTACATTTCTTCAGTTCCTGTTCCTCTACCTTGATGTTTGGAACCTTTAGATGATCGGTCTCTGCTTTTGGCTGCTGGTATTTATCTTTTTGCTGCTGACCGGTCTTCACACGATGGAAGCTCAAAATATTGAACTAGACTACAACCCAGCACAGATGAGGGTGAAAGGTGACTGGAATTCTATTTTTTATCAGAAAGACAATCCTTTACTGCACATGGACGTTAACAGTGAGGTTAATATTAGTCCATCTACAACAAGTGAAAACTTATATGAATTCTTTGGAAACCTGAGAACTCTTGAGAATGACCTATACCGTTTGTATAGACTAGTTTGGCAACGGAGACATCTGCAAGCATGCCAACATTATAAAGTTATCCCCCGCGGCATGCGTGTCCTGTGCATGCCGACCTATGGGGATAGCCAACCTGAGCTGCTGCGGCAGTGGCAAAAGTTAAACATCGATTTTGGGAACAAGTATATCCAGCTATTGCTGGATTATTTTGCGCCAATTGAAGCTGAACTACTTACCAAGGTAGAGGAACATTATAACACTATTACTACTGTTTATCAAACTGACTTTTGTAGTTCCAAAATACAAGCAATGAACAGGCAATTATCCCTTTACAGTGACAAACTTGAACAGATTAAAATGAAAAAGTTGAAACGTGATTGTGAAGACTTTTCTCTCGGCCGTATCTTTGTATGGCCGAGATTTGGTTCCAATAATGCAGTCACTAAACCGCAATCTGAGATATTTAATTCTTCTTCCAATGTTGTGACTAATAATACATTGACTGTGCAACATGATATGACTAATAGTGGGCTGCACTCAGAGGAGGCTGCTGATGAGATTGTTACTCCGTCAGATACATTGACAGCCTCACTACCTTGTAACCAGCAGGGTCTCATGCAGCTTAACACGCTGGGAGCTAAATCTAAGGCAGCTGGGTCGAACAGCAAGTTCATGGCGCCGCTACCTCTAAATTTTCCCCTACCCTACAAAGAAGCGGTACGCATCCGCTCTACCAGCCGGGGAAGGGGGAAAAGGAAATTGTCCGGAGAGATGCAAGATCAACGAAGAAGAGTGAAAAAATAGAAAAAATAGCTGACGTTAATTATCTCTTTTTCAACTTATCAACCACAACTTTTACTGGGACCGCTGAAGGCATTCTAAACAGGGGTTTGTCATTCATTCCTTCGAGGCGTAGCATTGCCTCTGATACTTTAATAGGTCTACGCAAATTCTGCAGAAAGCTCTCCCTTAAAATACTATTCAAGGACAATGCTTCCAGCTCTCCAGCCTATTTTGATGAATACACCGCATGTAGAAAGAAGAGTGTCTTCATGCCCCCACTTATTCACACTGTTGACATTTTTTTGAAAACTTGCGAACGTGACTTTTACTTATATTATGATTGTCACAACAAAAAGAACAATTTTTTCAATTTAAATGTATTAGAAATGTCTGAACTAAGAAATCTTTGTAATGACCCTGGTCTTGTTTTTAAGCCAGCAGACAAAGGGGGGGGTATAGTTGCGATGGACTCTTTGTTCTATCGACAACTTATGTTGAATATGTTAAAAAACGACAAAGCCTATAAATTGATAGATAAATCACAAGTAGTATCAATTATACGTTATGTTTCTGACACTTTATACGACATGCTTATGACTCGGTCTATTGACAGATCCCTTTATGAATTTTTGACTATAGATTTTCCATTGATACCAATTATCAAAGGCTTACCCAAGTTACACAAGGGTAAGGACCCACCCCCATTACGTCCTATTGTATCAGGTGATCATTGGATAACACAGAATATATCATTATATATCCAAACAAAGTTGGGAATATACGTCAAGAAAATACCAACAATATTATTAGATTCTTATAGTTTATTGGATGACTTGAAATCAGATTTAGTGAAAAAGAATATTAAACAAGACACCATATTAATAACTTTAGATATCGAAAGCCTTTTCACAAATATTCCTAATGAATATGGCATCAATGCCATAAGAAGGCATATGACAGAGCTTAAGGAAGATAATATTGATGTGATGAACATATGTTGCATGCTAGATCTGGTCCTTAACAATAATATTTTTCTTTATGAAGAACAGGTATATGCACAAACATGGGGGGTGGCCATGGGCACCCCCTGTGCAAATGCATATGCCAACCTTGTTGTATTAGAGTGGGAAAAAGAATTTATATTTAGTGATTCTAGATTTAAGCATGTTGTTTTGTACAGACGTTTCATTGACGATATCTTAATTCTGTGGAATGGTGGAGAAGCCACCCTGACTGCATTTATTAATTATATGAATAATACCACCTCTTTTTTTCACTTTACTTGTGAGTCGTCCAAGCTTACCATCGATTTCTTGGACCTTACTATTAAGAAAAATACTGAATGTAGTTTAACAACTACACTTCACAGAAAAGCTTGTTGGAAGAATGGTATACTTCATTATAATAGTTTACATCCACGTCACATTTTTACTAATGTAGTGAGAAATCAATTTAATAGAATAGTGAAAATATGCAGTGAACGTTCTGATGCCCTGAAGTTGCTTGATACTCAGAAGGCCTACTTTTTAGCTAGAGGCTATCCTTTGAAATTAATAGATGATATATTGGATTCCATCTTATATAATACTACTTCTCAATACACATCTTTTAGCCACAAAACAAAGAGGAATTTTACATGTAAAATACAATATGATATTAAATATACAAGTGATATTCTACCTCTAACTAATATAGTAAAAAATAATTGGAAAATTTTACTATCAGATTTGATGATTTCAGAACTTATTGATGCGAAGCCTTCTTTTAGATACACGAATTGCTTGAATCTGAAAAGACTGCTATGTAAGGAAAAACTTAATGTAACACCTATTGATATTAGATCACAGTGGAAAACAGGCACTTTTCCCTGTGGGAAATGTTCGCTCTGTGGGTTTATTATTAAGAAAACTAGTACTAATACTTTAGGCATTGAGCTGAATGCAAAATGTACGTTCTATGCAACTTGTACTACTAGAAATGTTATCTACTTAGCTACCTGTAATTCCTGCAATTGTTATTATGTAGGCTTAACGTCACGTAGATTAAGAGATAGAATCTACAATCATATCTATGAGATAAGAAAAAATAGTAACAACAATGCACTGGCCATACATTGTAATTCTCACCCCCAGCACAATTTTGCCTTTCAAGTACTTCAAGTGGTAGATATAAATAGAAGGGAAGGTGATCTCAATAACACTCTGGAAACCTTTGAGCTTAGATGGATTTTACAACTAAAGGCTCATTTACCACCGGGCTTAAACACGGTTGTCAATCTTCGACCTGTTTTATCAGGTCCTACATAATTCTAATATTATTAAGATATACATCTTTCCAGGTTATTTAAAGCCATTATAATACTAGCTAATGTGCTGAGACAATGCTTATAGCTTATTAATATATTTATATATTGGAAATTTGAGCCTAATGTAACAACCTCATATAACATCAGCTATCTTGATTCCACCAGCTCTGTTATTCCCAACTTTCTATCAGATATTGTTATCTTACTTTTTCTACCTTCTATCTTTTTTCTCACTTTTCTATTTTTATCTTGTCTCTCATATGCATTCTCAGTGTGGTCCTCACAGTGAACACCAGCAACTTGATTTCCGTATTATCTCACTAATACGTACACTTTTCTACACTGTAGACACAGATTCTTATGTACTATATATTCCTTGTGACCATGTCTAGTTTGTATTCCCATGGTTTTTATAACATCCACGCAATCATTGTTGAAGCCCGTTACTATTTGTCATGTTTCCTGATAGTGAGCGTTATAGTCCCATTGATTCAGACGCATAAATCTTATATAGATTTTTACATATTCTGTTCTGATGAAAACACTTATGAAGGGTGTTCTGGATATATTGCTTTGCTCAGACATGGTATAATGAACTATTGTATGTCTTAGATATATTAATTTTTGTTAAGATGTTCTTAATTATGGAGTAGAGCGTTTATTATAGCGCAATGTAAAGTAATGTTTAACAAATTATTAGTAGTATATTTTGGTATGCAAAATCAAATATTAAGTATTATTTTATTTTTATTTTTATTTTTATTTTTATTGTTTGTCTGACATACTGTTAGTGGGTGTGCTTTAGATAGCGCATCTTTGGCACTTAATAATATGCTAGATTTTTATACGAAATATTAAATAATTATGTTTTAGAGCAACATTATATATGTTTATGAAGTTAATTAATATATATTTTTATTCTAGTCGTCATTATTATGATAACATATTATGTCCATTATAAATTAAATACCAAGGCTTTAATACTGAGTTTTTCTAGTATTTAGTCAGCGATGTTAAATTTAAAGCGCCATTTTATGCTGTTATTAATTGATATTTTTTAGGTGAATGATACTATCTAATTGATACACATCTTTGTTTGTATATATATTTTTATATATTTTGTATATATATTACTTTGGTATTTTCCACAGTCTTCATATATATTTATATATGTACATATTTTTATATTTTTATATTTTAGTATAACCACTTAGTGGCAAATGAAGTTGTGTTATATTCTGTTTTTATTTTTTACCTTTCATTGCATTTATCTTGGATACCATGGCGATCCCACACACTTACTTTGGATATATTCCTAGCCATTTATGGGCAATGTTTCCTGATTCTTGCAGATTTGAACTAAGGGTCTGCAGGCTATTAATTATTTAATTGTGTTTATTGTAGAATTAAGTAGAAACGGAAACCCTGACACCAGGCTCTCCAAATATGGACTTAGCTTCCTTTAAACATTTGCTAAAGAAATTTCATTGTTTGGATGGTCATGGCATTAATGTTCCATTTTATTTTACTTTACTTTATTCAATCTTTAAGAAATATATCTTAAATATTAATACAATTTGTATTTTTATTTTTAGTTTTGCACTTGGGTGCCTTTGAATGATGACTAGGTTGTTTGGTTGTTTGTTTTAATAATGTTAGATTGTTTGCGATGTCTATGTTGAACATCTATTTGTTCTAAATGAATACTTTGGGTTTAATGACTCAATGATTGTATTAATTAAATTGATTGAAAGGCATTGCATTTGTATATAATCACTCATTTGGTTTTGTAGTTTGTAACCTGAGGAAGCGCAATTTACATTGCGTGAAAGCGCTTGTTTTTTGGTCCACAATAAATTCATTTTATCTTTATTTTCGTGGTGGTTTCTACATTTCTTCAGTTCCTCCAAGTAGGCGATATGAGACAAAGAATAGTTGGAGTTTTTTGAGTCTGTCCATATAGGACAAGTGTTTAAGGCCTAGGATCCTCTTTGTGTGGTACTTTTGTGGCCTCTCCAGTTGTTACAGGTGTCTAGTGAGGTACATGTCAAATGGGGCATTGTACTCGATGATTGGCCTAATAAGGGAATAGTAAAGGGAGACAATGACCTCTTTCTTCCTGGATACAAAACCCTTAGTAATGAGATGTGCCACATAGAAGGACTTTCTGACCACAGTGGCAATGTGGTGGTCAAAAGAGAGGTTGCTGTCAACCTGTGTTCACAGATCTCTTATAATGCCTTCTCTGTTCAGTGGACTGCCATTGATGAGGTAATTCATGGGAACTGAGTTTTTCCCAAAAGGGATGATGACACATTTTTTGGCACAGAGCTTAAGGCTATGGTTCTGACATCAGTTGTTGGCTGCAGTGAAGCCTTTCTGTAGGATGTCAACATAACTTGAGCAGTTAATAATAGCTCCCAACTTGCAATCATCTGTGAACTTTGTCAGCCAGAGTCCCTTCATGTTGGCCTGGACGTCAGAGAAATAGATACCAACCAGGAGAGGAACCAGGACTGAACCCTGTGGGACTCCACTTGTGACTGGTCTGCAGTCTGACTTGAAGCCAGCTACTTTTACACTGTGGGTTCTATCTGTGAGCCAGTTTTCAACCCACCTAGTTATATAGGGGTTGATGCCTAGCTTAGTGAGGTTTTTCTATGATTCCTGAGTGGGGAATGGTATCAAATGCCTTGGCCAGATCAAGGTAGGCTATATGAACCACCTTGCACAAACTCCACTCCACACACCTTCAGATAGAAACAACTCTGATCCAAAACAATACCAAAACAGCAAAATCTTCAGAAGTCAGGAATCGAAAAACAGGAGCCAAAGTCAAATCCAAAAGCAAATTCTTTATTTTCCAGCGCCTCGGTGTAACCACCTTTCAAGAGTATACCAGCGAGGCACTGGAGAATAAAGAATTTGCTTTTGGATTTGACTTTGGTTCCTGTTTTTCGATTCCTGACTTCTGAAGATTTTACTGTTTTGGATCAGAGTTGTTTCTATCTATATGAACCACCTTGCCTTCATCCACAGCTCTGGTGACTGACTCAAAGAAGTCAACCAGGTTGAGCAGGCATGGTCTACCCTTTACAAAACCAAACTGTGTGGGATCCAGAGTTTGGAGATTCCCTATATCTTTGTTTATTAGGTCCATGATGATGCATTCCATAGCTTTGTATATCAGACTCATCAGGCTAATGGGGCCAATAGTTCCCAGGGTCTGTAGTCGCTCCTCCTTTGTGGAGAGGGATGACTGTAGCAGTGTGCCATTCTGTAGGGACAAAGCCTGAGGTGAAGCTGTGACTAAACAGGGTACACAGGTGAGGTGCCAGTTCACTCAGTAGTTCATGTAGAACACAGCCAGGGATAATGCCATGTCCCATAGAAGCTGTATTCTTGGCCTTGGACAGTGCTGTTTTAACCTGTGCAGCAGTAATACTGAGTGCCTGGCAATCTACTGATATTGTGATTTGTCTTTTGGGGGGGGGGGACTAAAGTTGGTACTGAATCTGGCAGCCAGTATATTGACAATATCTAATGGCTCGGTACAGGAGATACCCTTGTGCAGTAGCTCAGAGCAAATGTTGGTATTGCTGTGGAGATTCTTTACATAAATATAGAAGGTCTTGTGGTTGTCTTTACTATCTGATGCAATTATGTTTTCATAGCTAACTTTAGAGGATCTGAAGAGGGATCTCAAATTTTTGTTGCAGCTGATAAGGGAGTTTTTCCAGTCTTGGGACTTCACCTTATTTCACATCAGTTTCCTTCTTCTGTTGTAGAGTTTGTTTATGGCAGGGGACCACCAGATTGGCTTCCTTTTTTTGGAGGAGAACATATTGGTTCTATTGGGTATGGTGAGATTCATGCATTTGTGTATGTGTTTGTACACTGCATTGGTGTATGATTTGGTGGTCATGCAACTATTCATCATTTGCATGGGTGCCGTGAAGTTAGCCACCTCTGTTTTTAGGAGCCCAAAGTTAGCTTTGGAGAAGTTTTTCATGGAGATTTCCTTTGCGGCAGGGGTGAGGGGGTGGGGTGGGAGGTATGTAGATTTCCATGGTGATTAGTTTGTGGTCGGATCTAACCAGGGAGGAGTTGACTATTGGTCAGATCTAACCAGGAAGACTTAACTACTGGTGTAGAGCAATGGTTGCCATAGTTAGTAATGACCAAGTCAAGGATGTTGCTACCTCTAGTGGGGGTAAGAACAAGCTGGTCCAGGGCATTGGAATTAATGAATTCCAGGAAACATTGGGCAATTGTATTGGTAGATGAGTAGTTTTCCCAGTTAATGGAGGGGTAGTTGAAGTTGCCCAGCATGAGAGTGTTAGGTTGGACCCTAATATTCTCCAGGGTGCTAAGGAATGTGGATTGTGAGACCTGGGACATGGTTGGGGACCTATAGCAGGCTATGACCTGAATAGCTGTCTTATCCAATGTTAGCTGCACCGGAAGTATCTCTGATGTATTATTTTGGGCTACCAGTCTGGTGGTGTGCACATCCTTTATGAATATGGAAACACCATCACCTTTGAAGGTTCGGTCCAAGTTATGGGGCTGAAAGGTGTGGAATGAGTTATAGCCTGGTAGTGCAGGGGTGCTTTCTGCTGCTTCGAACCAGGTCTCTATTACAGCACAGATGTCAATGTTCTCCATTTTAAGGCATGCTTCAAGCAAGTGCATTTTGAGATTTAGACTTCTAGCGTTGAGCAGCATGACCCTCAAATTGCATTTGTTTGTAGCTGTTACAGTGGTAATCTGGTCTTTGGAACACCACCTAAAAAGGCACTACAGGGGTGACAAGAGCCTTGTCCAGTAACTGGCAGCCCAGGGGTGACAGAAGCAGGCCATCTCTGGCAAAGCATCGAGGTCTGTCAATCATGTCATCCTAGGCAGATAGATACTGGATCCCCTTAGAATGACATCAGAAACTTAGCCAATTGTTGAAATCAACAATTTTCTGCTTGTACTGTGGTATAATTCTGGGTGATGGTAGGATGCTGCTCAGGGCTAGGGTCATATCCGCCTGGGCTACATAATCTGAGAGCTCCTCCATGTCTCTTTTCATGAAGTCCAGGGAGGTACATCTCAGGTCATTCACACCCACATGTACAATGACATTTGTACCTGTTGTTGAGGGACCTGAGTGTGTGCATTATGTGGTGGAGCCTCGCACCTGACAGGCAGCTGACTGCTACTTTCTCCTTATTCAACCTAGTGAGTGGGACATCAGTGTGCCTCACTATCAAGTCACCTATGGCTAGTGTGTTGGGTATGCTGTTTTGCCTTAGGGGCTTTGGTTAAGTGGCACACTGTTTAGGAGAGTTATGTGTCTCATGAATAGTGTTGTGGTGGTCGAGTGCATTTCTTCTTTGGAAGTCTCTGCTGTTTGGGTAGATTTTTATTGACAGCCTTCAGAAAGGTGGGTGTGTGGTTTGTGTTTTTATGTGAAGGCAGTGGTGGTGTGTGCTCTGCAGGGCTATGTGTTCCATGTGGTGTGGTGCAAGAGTTGACCTTCTCCTCTTGACCAGCTATTCTGGTCATGGCTGGAGACTGCATGTCTTCCAATTTGGATATATAAGTGCATCTCTCTTAAGTCTGAGTGTTGGGAGGTAAGAGGAGAGGGTTGTCAGTGTACATGAAGCAGTTGCTACATTGCCTCAGGATGCCCAAGTTCACTAGGTTAATAGGAGTAAGCACAGGGAACTGACCTTTAGACATGACTGGAGGGGTGGGCATTAATAATAAGTACTGGAGCTGTTTCATTGCAGAATGTTTAATGCTGGTAACACTTTTGTGTGCTACAATAATTGCTACAAGAAGTCTGGTAAAGTGCTAGACTAATAAGCTAGTAAAAGTGCAGGAGAGGAGAGAACTAGCAGATCTAAGGGAAAAATTGAAGAGCATAATTTGGCACTGCTCAAAAGCTTACAAACAGTCCTGGATACAGCAAATCTGTATCTGGACTAGACTAGTTACAGGAAAGGTTGGAAACAAGCACAAACGCGGGCTTTTAAACTAGAAAGTTGAAAGAGATGAAAAACTGCCCAAATGGTCAATAAGCTACAATTTCTGGGCCAGAAACCACTCCTCTTGCAGTAGATAGGCTACCTAGTGCTTACCATTCCCACTGATAAGCTAGAAGGCTTCTCTCCAACACAGAAAGGTTTGGGGGGCTCAGAAACTTACAAACAGTCCTGAATACAGCAAATCTGTATCTGGACTACACTAATTACAGGAAAGGCAGGAAGCAAGCTTAGAATTTTTGTTTTACATAAAAGCAGCTAAAACAGCACTAAAAACAATTCAAGTGCAGTGCAAGCTGGCACACTTGAGTGTGTAGCAATATTAAAACAAATACATTTTAAATAAATGCAATTTATTCAAACTGTTTCTGAACTGAATTCAGTTGTGCCAAAGCCAAAAAATATACTTATCAGCTGAGTAGCACACTCCGTCACAACACAAGGAGATTCTAGCAAAGTTTTTTTTTTTTAGTAAAGTGGAAATGAGAAAGGAGGAACAGAAGATAATTCAAGGTTAAGGACCTAAGTGGGCTGGCCTTCTCAAATGTTTTCTCTGCATTAGGTAGAATGAGCTAATGACACTAGACTGGGAGGAGTGTCCCAGATCAAATTTACAGTGGGGTGGGCAACTGCAAAGCCACTAAGTATAAGAACAAGACACCAATAGGGAGGGGGATGGGAAACTATTATAGCTACTAGTTACACTATTTTAGGCAGAACACACTACAGAAATGTTTATCACAGCAGAACAACTGCAGTGAGCCCCTCCTCCAATTAGTTTTGTGTTCTCTATCAGCAGAAGATGGCTGCCAGAAACAGGAAACTCAACAAGCAAAACAACCAGGCCTGGACAACAGCAGGACTCTATCCAGATTATGCTACCTGACTAGAACACAGAAACCTCACAAAAATGCACAGAAAAGCACAGATAGAGCACTCACAAACAGAAAACACAACTCTCAGTATGAAAAAGCAGTTTACAGTTAAGTAATTCAGTAAAAACGCAATTACAGTAATGAAACACTAGCAATGAAAAATACAGTTAAAACAGTATAAAACAGTACACGCATGCAGTAAAAAAAGCTTTATAACAGTACAAAATGTAGTATATTAGCTGTATAGCACAATTATAAGCCTTAAGAAGTGCAATTTAATGAAATAAATGTAAGAATATTGCTATATTAAATTAGTTTTATACCTTTTGCATAATTTTTATTTATCAAGGTCCCTGTTAATTGCCATTGGATTTTTCACTGGAACTCTTGCTGGGTTGTGTTCATCAAGTTTTTGCATGACTTGTCAAAAAAAGCTTTATAACAGTACAAAATGTAGTAGATTAGCTGTATAGCACAATTATAAGCCTTAAGAAGTGCAGTTTTAATGAAATAAATGTAAGAATATTGCTATATTAAATTCGTTTTATACCTTTTGCATAATTTTTATTTATCAAGGTCCCTGTTAATTGCCATTGGATTTTTCACTGGAACTCTTGCTGGGTTGTGTTCATCATGTTTTTGCATGACTTGTAGAAAAAACTGTGTGGGGATCTGTTCTTGGAAGGGAGATTTCTCAAAGCTAACTGTTACCATTTCAATATTTAAAGGCTGTCTTATTTAGTAGTAAGATATGCTCTTGTTTTATGACTTTTGACTAACTGGTGTCAGAGGTGATGCTGGATAGTCACCATTTACTCCACCATTCTGAATCATATTGTATGACTGTGTGTGTACATGCTTATTTATGTATTAATGTGTGAATTAAGCCGACAGCACCTGTCTGTCATGGATGGTTTCTATAAATATTTATAATGAAAACATTTTTATCTGTGTGCATCTGCAAATGGCTAATCTGGTCAATTATGAATAAATAATTATAACTTGCTAGCAGATGTATTAATCCATATATGCCCATGTGGGAATGAAGGGGTGGATAAAGTTAATCTGTCAGTGACTTGATTCTAAGGCTGCTTCCTGTTAACAAGTCAGGGGAAGGAAGGTTTAAGTTAGTGTGTTTATGTGTGCGTGTGTGTGTGTGTGGTTGGGAGGTACAATATCAGAAAGTGATGAAGCATGGAGGTGATGGTTATAGAGTTTATACATAGTCGAGTCTGAGAGTGGGTCGATCTTTTCGGTATGGGTATTGGTGCTAACTCTCTCTCCATCCCTCTCTTCCTTCTTGTTAGTGTTTTTTATGGGGGTTTTAGTTAGGAGTGTGGAGTAAGAGGGGTTTGGATTTGAATCCCTCTTCTGTTCAAACCTTTCTTCTTCTGTTGGAAAATATTGTAATTTCTGGTGTGAGCAGTGGTACCCTGCTCCAACATTTGGTCATGTTATTAAGCTAAGTGGTGGTTTTAATACTGATAGTATTTTGAGGTTTGTATAGTGAACATTCCCCACAGTGCCACAAGAACAGCTATCTTTATTCATGTAATGCTTTAATCCTATTGGATGTTCACTTGAATGGTTATTTGCTTCTAATGTGTAAATTTGTGTGTAAGTTTTAATAAAGTGGTCTCAATAGAAAATTGGTGCTATTTTTCTGTCAGCGGGGATTTATAGAAAAATAAACAAAAATGGCAGAAGCCATATAAAGAGTGGCTAGAAAAGATTAACAAAAATAATTTGTAAAATATAAAGCAGAGTGGGGATATGAATGAAACAGTTAACTATGCTAAGGAAATGCATATAGTCTAAATTAGTACTTCCTTCAACAAGGTGTACAAGGCCAAGATATGACAATTTCAAGTTATGAGCTGTTAAGCTCAAGGGAGGTAGAGGGTGGTATTGTTTTACAGGCAGAATGGGATTCATTTCCCTAGCAGGTTCAGTAATTTCACATTAGTTCAAGAATACAAATGTTGTTGTTGTTGTGTATTTCGGCTTTTCCTGCCACAGCGGAACTCCGGTCCACTAATGATTGGCAGTAGATTTTTACGTGCCGAGTTGCCGGCTCTGATGCACAACCTTCAATGAAGGTACGCCCATTCATGCATGTCTCCACACAGCAGATGCTCTAGCTGAGAATCGAACAGGACAACGTCTTACTGTGAGGCGACAATGCTACTGCAGCACCACCACCGCAGTTAGTTCAAGAATACAAATATTAGCTAAAATGCAATTCTTAAGAGAAAAAGTAGAAAAGAAATAAGCTGATGGTTAAACAGGAACTTATCCAGTACATAGCAGTAAGTGCAGACTAGGTGGGCCACACTGACTTTCTCTGTCACCTGCTGCATTGTTTGGTCACTCCTGTGCTTTGCAGACTAGCACACCAGAACTCACTTGTGATTACATGACTTATCAGCCTCTTCACTTCCTAGTCCTAGTGCAGGTCATGTGAAATCTGATGTAGCTAGATTGATGTGTCTTATCAGGAGCTGAAAGTCCTGCACCTGTATATGATTACAAGCATCACGGAGTCATGCCATTGGTACTGGGATACCATTAAAACCAGAGATGGATGTAACTGTGAAATATTACATGTATGTAACTGGTTACTGGTATGCTCCTGAAATCTTTATTTATTTATTTATTTATTTAAATTTGTTGACCGGGAGTGTCCGACTGGACGTAGGTCCATTTTCAGCGGAGGCCCGGGGAGAAAAGCTCCACAGTTAAAATAAACAGACAGTATATACATTGGATTACATAGTGAATAACAATTTACATAGCAATTACTTACAACATATTTACAGATGAAGAACACAGTACATCAGTAGACAACTAGAATCTTTATCTGTGAAGTGCATACCAGACGTTAACAAATGTTACAAGAAGAAGAAGTTTTTGCTGTATAATAAGTACTGGCTTATGAGCATCTGAGCTTGCTATAATCAAGGTAGTTAGTGGAGTGGAAAGAAAGGTAGTGGTTGGATGGGGTGGATGATATTAGAGTGGGAGTTGCAAGGGCATAGCCAGCATGTTTTTAGTTGTGCTTTTAATAAAGTTTTGAAGTGGGTGCATGATGGTATGGAGGTAATTGTGGGTGGGAGAGAGTTCCATAATTTGGCTATGGCCTAAGAGAATAGTGCTTCACTGTCAGAGTTATTGCGTTTAGCGATCGGCAAGTGATTTTTGCTGCTGGATCTTAGTGGTCTGGTGGTGCGATAGGGTTGGAGTAGATTCTGGAGGGATGGGACATTTAGTGGATGGTTTACTAGTTTGTGGGCGAGTGAGAGTTGATACCACTGAAGGAGGTGAGGGAGTTCAAGCCAGCCCAGTTCAGCAAGTGAGAGACAGTAGTGACTATGGTAGGATGCCCCTGTGGCGAATTTGGCGATTTTGTTGTAGCAGGTCTCTAGCTTGTTTAGATTACATTGCCTTAGGTTGGTATATATTGGAGAGGCATATAGTAGGGTGGAGATAAGGTGGGAATTTGCTATTGAAATCTTTGCTGCTTTGGTGAGAAATTGCTTATTTCTGTATAACGCTCCTAGTTTTTTGTGGACTTTTTTTTATAGTCATGGATATGTGAATGCCAAATTTTAGTTTATTGTCTATTTCCACTCCTAGCAATTTGGTGTGTTCAGTTGGGTATATAGTGGTGTTGTCTTTTGCCGTGATGTTAAAGTGAGAGTTGTTTTGAGTATGTTTGGTGGGTTGGAAGATGAGTAGTTTAGTTTTGTTTGGGTTGAGTATTAATCAGGCATCGGATAACCACGTTTTAACAGAGGAAAAGGCTTCCTGTGTGACTTTTTGCAGTTTTGGTAGGGACTGGGCTGAGCAGATGATGGTCGAGTCATCTGCGTATTGTATGAGTGTGCCTTGTTTGGTGGCAGAGGCTAGATTATTGGTGTAAACAGAGAAGAGTAGGGGTCCAAGGATGGATCCTTGGGGAACCCCTATGGAGACAGGTAGTTGGGGAGATATGTCATTCTGCCATACAACGGATTGTTGGCGGTCAGACAGGTAACTCTGAAACCAGTTGGTGACCGATTGTGAGAAGGATAGGTTATTGAGGACAGAGATAAGTTGTTTGTGTGGGACCATGTCAAATGCTTTAGATAGGTCTAGGAAAGTAGCAGAGGAGAGATAGCCATTGTTTTTATGCTGAAGGACAGTGTTAGTAAAGGAGAGTAAGGCAGTGATGGTGTTATGGTTTGGTCGGAAACCATGCTGAGTACTGGAAAGGAGGTTGTTAGTAAGGAGGTAGTCTGAGACCTGAGAGTGTATGCATCTCTCTAGTATTTTGGAGAGTGGAGAGAGAATAGCTATGGGGTGGTAATTGGTTAGTTCTGTGGAGGGTCCGCCTTTGTGGAGGGGAATTATATATGAGACTTTCCACAGTGTGGGAACGTAACTTTCTGACAGAGATCGGTTAATCAAGATGGATACTGGGTAGGCCAGAGCATCATCTGCGATTTGTAGGTATTCACTTGGGAGGCTGTCTGCTGCTAATTTGGTGGGTTTAAGTTTAGTTAAGAGTTTCTTTATGTTGGAGGTAGGTACAGGAGAAAAAGAGAAGGCAGTGGGGAGATTACTAGTTGAAGGTGTGGGTTGGAGGGGAGGGGGGTTGTGTTGTTTAGCTAGTGATAGTATGGTTTGGGTGAAGTGTGTGTTGAATGAGGTAGCAATATTTTCTGAGGAGTGAGGGATGTTAGGAGGAGGGGTACTGACTTTACCTGGGTGGAGGATGTAGTTTATGGAGGACCAGAATTGTTTGGGGCTGTGTTGTGAGGAGACTAGGGCAGACTGGTAGTATTGGGATTTGTCCTGTTTTATTAGCTTTTTGACTCTGTTGCGTAGTTCTAGGAATTTCTGTCTAGCTGAGGGGGTTTTGTTTTGCACCAGTGCTCCCAGGCTTTATCCCTGCTAAATCTTCTGCTAGTAGGCCATGCATCTGTGTACTCTTATAGGTATGAAAGTGAAACATGACCGATAATTAAGAAATCTATCTAGCTTAACTATTGGTACACCCAGGGAAGCAAAAACTACAAATGCAATTGACTGATTACTGATACTGCTATAAAGCCAGTAACTGGTGTATCTACTTGGGGTGGGGGAGTTGCCGAACCCTTGGCTTTGATTTCTGGTATCCTTTCTGATTTTAACATAAAATGCCAGATTCATTAGCACCTACAGTAAGTGTATGTGATCTGTATTCAAGAACATCCCTGCAACAGTTTTTGTGCTTTCTAGTCACTCAGAAAGATTAGACTAAGTGTAGTGTACACTCTGTTGTCACCTTTATGAATCCACCTGATATTTAATGCTGCAAGAGAAAACTAAAATTAGGAGGAAGGAGGTGTGAGTTATTATACCTGTGTTGTATTTTCACTCATAATGGTGTACACTTAATATAGATGTATGTAGATGTAGATGATTCCCTGGGAAAGTTTTTTTTTTCCCAAATGCATCAAAAGCAATGTCATTCAAAATTATTTTAATGTTAGAGCCTGCTTGGTTCTTTCTGTGAACACAAACATTATCATCTATTTTCCTATAAGATATAAGAAAATCTACAGTGATTCTGGGGACTATAAAGTGGCAGTCTCAATGACTGTTGTGAAAAACTAATTTGGTTGAGGTTATGTGGCACATGGTTTATAGCACAAGACAGTTACAGCTAGTCTGGGCTGGAAAAGTGATTCTTTTTTCCCATCACACCTGCTGAGAATGCATATTGCTGGGGGGGGGGGGGGGGGGCAGCAATCAAGCAGCAAAGCACTTCTAAAATATGATGACATTTTTTCTTTAAAAAGATAGAAATCAATACAATTGATTTGGAATGTGTATGAAATAATAAGCAACTCTGCAAAGACTCGGATAGAGCTGGAAATGTACATCAAAGTGAAAGCAACAAAAAGTAATGGTTCTGTCACTCAGCTGAGTCAGTATCAGTACTTCAGTCTTGTGGCATCAATGGAGGAGGAATTATTCTTCTGGCCCAAAAGAGATTTTTAGAGAATAAAATGGTCAGGTTTCATCATGCTGCAAGAGTTCTATAGCCCGAACGGAATGATACTTAGATTTTTGTATTAAGTTCATGACCAAAAGTGAACCTTCTAGCACAGAATGAAAATTAACGAGGAGTTTCTATCCCAGTGGGAAGCCTACGTTCTTTTCTGAACCCTTCTTCTCCCTATTAATAGTCTTATTGGTTGAAAGCTCTTGTACTATTTATTGCATTATCTTCTGTCTAGAAAAGCAGAAAGATGAACAGCTGTACTAATATAGTTCCAAAATTAGGAGTTTGCTCCTCTGCGATTACAGTGGCACTAATAGACAATAAGTGGCACTGTACAAATGCAGCACATGTATGGACTGGTATGTGGCCCATTCAAAAGCAATGCAGCTTCTAATCTGCAACTGTCAGTGTACAGTTACAGTGCACATAGGCACCGATCTGTGACTTGTACAAATAAAATGGAGTAAGTAATCTTTGGAGACAGTGTACATTAGTACTGGTTTAGGGCCTTTACAAATGCAATGAAGCTAGTAATCTCTATACATATAATGCACATAGGCACCGATATGTGGCTTGTACAAATAAAATGGAGCAAGTAATCTCTGAAAATACAGTGCACGTAGGTGCTTGTATGTAGCCTGTACAAATGCAATGCAGCCTTTAATTAAAACTGCTGTGCAGTTAGAGATTGTAATGCAGCCTGTAGAAATGCAGTGAACTTCGTGACTGGAAAATGACACTGTAAACATGCAATGCAAATTGTAACCAGTAATTAGCAGTGCACAACTAAAAACAGCTGACTTTGTACAAATGTACTACTGGTTAAGCACCTGACACTTTCTAATGGTCATACAGCTAGTGAGCAGCAGATGCTTCTTTTACGAATGCAGTACCGTTAATGGTCAACACTCAGTACTGTATGAATGCAGCACAGCTAATAACAGTAATCGAGTTCTTCTGTACAATGCAGGAAAAAACAGAATTAAAACTAGTGTGTTACAAATGTTACTAAATACAGTCAACATAGTAATCAACAGCTGGCATGATAAGGATGCTGCAGATCTAATTATTCCGACTTATAATTGTGACTATAGTATATCCTATAAATGCTATATGGCAGTTTAAACATGTGAAAGAGTTAATATTCAGGAGTTTTCACTATATAAATGCACGACAATTATAACTTGCAGCTTACTATTTAAGAAAGTCACCCAGCTTGCATCACAATAACACTGTACGAGTACAATACAATAGTTAGTCCAGGAATGCATGGAGTACGAGTTATAGGTAAACACTGAAAAGAATATAGTATAGGTAATAATTAAGACCACACCTCAGCACTGATCAAACGCAGTATGGCAATTAACAGCTGAATGAATGTCATACAACTTTAATTAGCAAACAGCACTTAAAGAATGCTGTATTGGTAATAATTAAGACCCCAACCCAGCACTGATTGAATATATTATGGCAATTAGCAGCTGAATGAATGCAATGCAACTTTAATAAGCAAACAGCGCTTAAAGAATGCTATGCAGCTAATAATTAAGACCATGCACCAGTACTGAATGAAAGCAGAAGAGATGGTCAGTGGTGAGCCTGGACACTTGAACATACTGCATTTTAATCACATTAACTTCACGAATGGCAAGTGTGAACTACCACCAGGAAAAATGAGAATTCTTCACAATGTTTCTTTAACAAACAAAAAAATGCAATGTTAAGTGTAATTTTATCAATATCCTTGCATAAAGTAATATTCCAACACTCAATAGTATGCTTCCTTTTTGTCTGTGAACCTTAAAAGTGAGATAACATGTTTATGCATACTGTAAGAGAAAATAAATTCTCATGTGCATGTATCCATGAGGCCACAGCGGTGCAGCAGTTAGTGTTGTCACCTCACAGGTATTTCCAGTTCGATTCTCAGCTGGAGTGCCTTCAGTGCAGAGTCTGCATGTCCTCCCCATGGTTGAGAGAATGTTAACAACATGCAGGTAGGTGCATGTGTGGGTGTTCCTTCTTTGAAGGTTGGGTGCTGGGTTGGCAACTCGACAGTGTAAAAATCCACTGCCAATCATTAGCAGACTGGTGATCCACTGTGGCAACCCCTAACCGGGAAAAGCTGAAAGACTTTTCTGTGCGTGTATCCATAAAATAAACATATCACTAAAACATCAATACTAGGCTTTGATAGTGGAACAAAACTGAGATGAATACATACTCTCATTATCCTTAACTAGCTACTGGCATAACTGGGGATCATTGCTGCACTCTATCATAGTGCCAATTAATTTATGTTAAATATGTTACTCAAAAACAACTACATTATTATGCAAAGTGATATCCAACAGCATACTTTTAACCATTTCATATTCCTAGACTCTTTAGTGCGA
Organism: Protopterus annectens; assembly: GCF_019279795.1. Taxonomy (NCBI): domain Eukaryota; kingdom Metazoa; phylum Chordata; order Ceratodontiformes; family Protopteridae; genus Protopterus; species Protopterus annectens. Next base: position 318,906,253 of record NC_056747.1, on the reverse strand, counting down.
TTCCCAGAATAGTGAGACCGAATGAATGAATATGCAGACTTTCATAAACTGATGAAAAACAAAGTTACCGGCAAAGGTAATTTAATATTAAAAACTTTCACACCTCATAAAAACTTTTGCACCACAATGAAAATTCATCAGAACTACACAACATTTAATACATTGTTAATTTATCATTAAGTGGAGCTACTTAATTTTTAATCCTTCTGAACTATCACATCAGTTATTTATGAAATAATACATATCCACAGATGATTTTCTAAAAGGTACAGTTTTTAGTTCAGTGGGATTGTATTAAAATATTTTAAAATAATATGCTCACTTCAATGGTCCAATTCCATTGTTATGAAGCCTATACAAATGCAGTGAACTTAGTGACTGGGAAATTGGCACTGTAAACATGCACTACAACTTATAACTTAGCATCGCATTAATCTACTTGCTCCAGTACCTTTCTCCACTTACCCTGAGAGAAGGTCTTTTGGAATCTGGCCCCAGAGTAATCTAATCTGTAGACAGGCCTTACAACAAGTAAGTCATTTACACTGAGAGCAGTCTTTTGGAATCTGGACCCATATGTGTTCATTCATTTCAATGCAAATACGCCTTATTTTTTGGTTAAAACAGGAACTCATCTCTAAAGGAAATTATCAACTTATTTGAGTAGATTAGTCCAAGAAAACCCCTATATGGTTAGATGACTGCCTTTCCAACAATCCTTTTTGCTACTTGTCCCTGCATGTACCACACCAAAATCAACCTCAGTGCAGGAACTGCTTCCAGAAAGGGACAGCCTACAAGGGACGGAAGGGAACACTTGTGGTCCACCAGTGATGGGACTTGTGGCTGGCATAACTGAGGTGACAGAGTTGACAGACTTGGCTTGATGGCCAGCTACTACGAAGAAAAAATATACAAAAAAAAAAAACAGATTACTGAGTACATACACTCTTTGAGATATGCAGGGACTATGAATATTTTCTGAAATCTTCTTAGCAATGTTTTTTGTCCATTTGAATGGCTAAAGGCAGAGCTACCATTATTGCATATTCTAAAGACATGCGTCTGGAGCATTTCTCCCTGGGCCTCCACTGAAAACAGGATCTGTGGAACCTAGTCGGACTTTCCCGGTCAACAAATGTTAAATAAATAAAAAATAAATAAATAAAATAAAAATTGTACAGATTGTTTCTGGTACTACTGGTATCACTAGAACTACTGCTAAAGCCTGTAGATCATCAGTGAATGGATCAGAAAGGTGAAATATCTTGTCAAACTATACTTCTAATTGTTCATATTACCACAAAGCCTTTAATGTCTTTTACAAATAGAGTTCTGGGTTAAACAAAGATATGTTTATGTTGCACTCCCGTTCACAAGTACAAGGGCTGCCATTGTAATCCCACAAAATTACCCTTAATTTCATTAAACTCTAATTTCAGCCCCAAAATAGTGACCTCTGAAACTTGCCACAACAAAAATAAAGTGTTTTTACAGAGGCAAAATCTCTGTTCCACAGACATTCCTGGTAATATTATATATTCATTCCAAAATGTCTGCACCTTAGGATAAGGGGTCATTTCCCATGCTCCAATTATAGTCTAAGCATTACAAAGATTGCACTTACTCTTTGCACTTTTGATGACGACCCTTATTTCATCTTCCACTTTCAGAAAAACAGTTTAACTTTTTTGATGGGAGTAGTCATTAGCCTCTCTCTTAAAATCAGCAAACACTTTTTTTGACTTCTTGTTTTGGGTTTCTTTTTTATATTCCCATCTGTCACAACTCTTTATTTACCTATTAAAAGTATTTTATAAATTACACGTGTATGCACATTAAGCTGGTTAGTAGTGTAGCTGTTGTAGAGCTTATAGCATACTGTTACAAAGCTTTTGAAGTACCTCCTGTCATGTGGAATATAGATTGCCCTAATGCTCCTTTATCTTTCATCCAGGCTGTTATTACATTTTGGATACCTGAGCCTTAAACTTCTCTAGCATTCCAGGAGCCTATGGCCAAAATGTTGTCACCTTCTCCCAAAAGCTCATGAAACGGAAGCTGCTGATAGCAATGTCACTCTCTACTTTATTGCTTACAGCTCAGTCACAGACATAACAGAACTTACACTGGGATCACAATGTGAGATGGCATAGATGAGACAGGCTGTAAAACAGGGAATCACAAATGCTCACCAACTAAGAAAAGCAAATAGCTCTTTCTGCATGCAGGTCAATTAAACTTTAGTCTCATACTTGCCCATTCGTACCTGGGCAGTTCAGACATTTGAAAATGTAAACTTCTACTGTATAGTGTTTGCTGTGATATAACACAATTCTTTTAAAATATTTTTATTTAGTTCAGCCGTGCAGGAAAACAAAGTATTCTCTCTGACTATGGTTTTAGTTTTCAAAATCCCTAATTGTGTTTTATGTTCTCTTGATATAGACATAAACATATTTGTCTCTTTTTTACAAATAACTTCCTCTGGCAGCAGTTGCTATTCCCTTTATATTCTTCGTATCTTTCATCATTTTAACATCACTGTCTTCTTTGTTCCTCATATGACATGCCATTATGCAAAATTCATTAACTCATTGTTACTTCTGCTCATTTTTTTTTCTATTCCTGTCTAAGGACTCCCGAGGCTGCATATCTGTCATACTCTGCCATCTTTTTATATATGTCATTCTTCTCTGTGGGTATGACTCACTCTTTAGGTAATCAGCAATGCAACAGGAGTTCTTTTCTATTCTGTAGTACAATACAAGCAGGTGTGGCTGAAATCTCAGAAACCACCTGCCTATCTTCAGTGGTGATTTTGACTTTAGGCTATTAAATGTTTTTAGATCTTCATGGTTTATTATTGAAATGAACTCCTTCCAAAATAGTTGAAAGTGCTTGTAGCCCAAAGCAATGGATATTTCCTTTTCTGCCTGACTGCATATCTTTTTACAACTGACAAGCATCTTCTTGTATTACTTCTTCTATTACTTAGATACTGCCATCTTATATCTGACTTAAGACTGATCTAGGATCTGCAGTGCTGGCATCTACTTTGGCCTGTGGAATCCCTAAGTGTACGACACAAACACCTACAAGCATTCTATATGCTACGTTTAGTATGCTGCCATTCAGGATAAAAAATCCAATAATGGATCACCATTTAAAATGGTGGTACACAACATAATTATATTCTTTATGAATTGTATACAGCAGTGCATTGTACAAAAAGGTGTACATGGCACTTCAGTATCCAGTTCACCCACGCTTCCATCTACCGCTAACAGGTTCCATGATAACACAGAACAATGAGAAAAACTATGCTGTAAGGTATGTTTTGGAAACCTGCCTTTGTCTACCATCTCATAACGGGGGAAATTCCTATATAATAGTAGTGAGAGTATCTGGTGCTGCATGAGATCCTATTTGTTGGAGCTTGCTAGCGTCACTGTGTGGGGAAAGAATACGTTTGCTTGTTGTAGCAAGATTGTCTGCAGCATAGGGAACCCTACTGCCAATAGAATTTCAAGCATGCACTTTTTTTTTTTTTATTACAATGCTAATACTGCTCAGCTATGCATGCAGATTTGTGTAACAATGTGCAAGCATTCTAAATGGTGTTACAGTCTTCTGAATGCTTTGATAACTTTAACTCTTTGTATCTTTTGCCTTAGCTTCATATAATTTTATACCAATAAGTACCTGTACTCTGCTATTTGTCATTGTTCTGTTTGACTGCTTATTACAAGACTGATGCAGTTTGCTGTACTTACTTTGTTGAAATATTGCACTTTAGCATATCTGACATGAGCAAAGATGATGGCTCAGTACAGCTACAAGCTAGATATATGTCTATAATTAATATTTCTTGTGCTATACAACATTATCTTCTCACAGAAGCACTGCGTAAAAGTGTACAGAGAATATCCATGAATTTTATCTATACTACAAGGAATGATAGCCAGTGTGTCTTGGACTATAAGGGAATAATGTATTGCATTCGGAGTGGTGAGTCAACAGACCTACTTTTTTCGTAACTTAAATATCAATTTCATAAGTAAATACTATGCTAGCTGCTTTTCTGGGCCATTTAAACCTAGCCAAATTCCCCTGATGAGAATCAAACCCTGTATTTACTTGTAAGGTAAGCATGTTAACTATTATGCCATCCCCCTCTTTCCATATTTATATTTCATTCCTGACAGTATACTCATGACTAGAAGCAAGCTGGAAAAAAAAAGTGGCTTGCATATCCCCATATATAAATATACTGCCTCAGAGGTCACACAAACTCAGAGAAAGTACACTACTGAAAGTGTTTGTGCATTCAATCACCGTGCACTGGAATACACAGACAAGCATTCAGTAATGAGTAGTTGAGCCACGAGCAACTGAACACTGAATAAGTGAACGACAACCCAAGAGTAGTTGATCCACGAGCAACTGAACACTGAATAAGTGAAAGACAACCCAAGACACCTCATCAGGAAACTTGCTTCCAAACGCCACAGTACAAGACGCAATAAATATTTAATGCCATACCCCATCACTCCGGCATATTCTGTACGTGTGCATGTCTAATAGGATTTCGCTGCATGTTTGGTTTTATGGACAAGTAGACTTCTATGTGCCTTGTCTGCTTCAGAAAGGTTATTGAGGGCAAGATATGTGCAAATATCAAAACCTAGTGGAAATACAATGGGTTGTCTTAGACACACACAACTTATAAACAAAATTAAAAAAAAAAATTCTCAACACTTAATCAACTTACTTTTATAAAAAAATGTACTTGTCTGTACTCCAAATTGCTAACATAAACAAAATAAATGCTTTCAATTGCATCAGTAAGCTGTAATAATGAACTTTTTGAAAACTTAGAAAAAAATAAAGTAGATCAAAGTGTATAACCATTTTACTCATCAAAATTGTTTACAAACTTCATGTGAAGGCCAATTAGCTTGAAGAATAAAGGCACATACAAGTAAGGCAACAATGACCATCACTGTATGGGTCATGACTGTCCCCTCAAACCTTTTCATCCATTGATTTTATTATGTAAATGACCTAGAAGCTGGCACCTCTCTGGGTACATGGTGCCTATCCGGGTCATCTCCTTGACTGAAGGAGGTTTCATGACAATGAAACTTTTTCAGTTTCAATTACCATCTCTGGTTGGACTTTTTGCTGTAACTTTTGAAACTATTACTGTTTTTATTTTAGTTATTTGAAGTCTGAAGCAGTTGCAATATGGTTAAAAATAAATGCTTATCCCAGTGGTTGTTTTGCAATAAAGGGCTGGCATTTCAGACTTTGTCTTCTGTGCAATATTTTGCTGAATATCTTAGAGAATGGACGCTATGGCTAATTTTGATGCATGCCAAGATTTGTCATTTCTGCTGCTTTAGGTTATGGTGGCCTAATGTCAAATTTAAATTTTCTTGGCGGCTTCCATTCTAAGAGAAAAGTCCCTTGGCCTAGTCCTCTCTGTAATGTTGAGGGTAGAGCCCTATCTATGACCCAGATGATCTGGGATCAATTAGTGATCTTAGATATGGAAGAGCCAGAGAGAAGGAGGAGGGGTGAGAGAAGAATGAGAAACTAAGCCCACTCTTTGGTGCGCATGGAAAAAGAGCTGTGACTATGACAATGATTACACAAGTTCAAGTAGCTGCTTGAGTAGTAGAGGACCTAAGCAGGGAGGATACACATCATTGGCTGACACTCTCTCTCCCATTCTAGGCTGAAGCAGAAGTGGTTTTGGTTGGCTTACTACCAAGCAACTGGAGGCTTGCATGACACAGATACAACCAGACCTGGGGACAAGTGCTTGGTGCTGCCAAGATAATGACAGTGGCCTTCACTAGCATATGTGTTGGAGCACACACACACACATGGGGAAGGCATAACATGCTCACATAAACAATCTGTTTCCTGTGGTCTAGGGTTTGATTCCCTCAGCCTCCGCTGCCTAACTGTGTGACTCTCAGCAAGTCACTTAACCACACAGTGCTCCAGAACTGAGTCTGAAAAATGTCCGTGGAGATCAGTACTCTGTTCTAGTAAACAAATCCAATGCCCTCACTTTCTGTTGTTACACAAAGCTAACAATGGGAGGAAAATGGATGCTCTGTAATTTCCACAGCCTGAAGGAAATTGGGGTCCAGAACTAAAGCAGACAACACCCCAGTTTGGGGCAGGGCTTAATGCCTTAACCTCAGAAAGTTAGACTGAGGGCATTCCTTGCCCCCCCCCCCATTAGCACATGGATTATTGATGCACACAAGGGCAAAAACTCTTCCAAGTCTTCTTGGGAGACAGTTTTCTGCAATTGCTGCATTCCAACCAGTAGTAACCCTATGGAATGTGCTATAAAGTGGGGACTGGGAGTGTACGGAGCATTCCAACCAGTGGTTACCCTATGGAATGTGCTTATATGGGGAGACTGGGAGTGTATGGTGCATTCCAATCAGTAGAACCCTATGGAATGTACTGTACAGGGAAGACTGGGAGCATATGGTACATTCCAACCAGTGGTAACCCTATGGACTGTGCTGTACAGGGGGGAATGGGAGTGTACTGTACATTCCAACAAGTAGTAACCCTATGGAATGTGCTAAACAGGGAGGCTTGGAGTGTATAGAACATTCCAACCAGTGGCAATCATATGGAATGTGCTATATAGGGGAGACAGAGTGTACAGTTATGGAACTGAGTGACAGTGACTGCATGTCCAACTCCAAAGACATCACTGGGCTTGTATGAGAAATGATAGAGTTAATTTAGAAGTCCCCATCCCCCAGTGGCACTACTCTAGGCACACCTACCCCCTTACATAGTCAGGAATTAATGGGTTGCATTGCTTTCACCCCTGGGGGAAGTAGTTGGTCAGCACAGCAGCTGGGGGGTTCATTAGCCACTGGGGAATGAAAGCCAAAAAAAAAAAAAATTGCTTGCCCTTCTGTTTTTTGTTTTTAAGTTGCCTGCCATTATACATTATCAAATAAATAATGATGTCAGTCTGTACTTTTCATTTGAAGAATTTTAAGTTTCCTGTGGGCACTTAAGGAGAAATAACACTTTTTAACTTTTCACACAGAGTAGAATGGAAGCAGCTTAAAAACTACAATTTCCTAAGAAAAAACACACATTCTTAAATTTTGACAAAAATAGCAACAATACGATATTCTCTTTTCCCTTTCATGCAGTACCGGTGGTGTACCACAGATAAATCACACCCAGCTCTGCTTCTGTCCCACTAGCTCCATCTCATAATCCTCTTATGATTCACTCTGTCTTATCTCTACTGTTATTCTGCATCCATTTATTGATCATTTTCTTTTTGCCCCACTACTGTTGACTAGTGCTATCACCTGTCCATCCTATGTGGGCAATTGTGTCCTGCAAAAATGACAAACTTACTGAGTTTTATGGAAAAGAAATGTTTCTTAAGTGTCTGCTAGCAATTGTATAAGACTTACTTTTATCTAAAGCACTTTATTATATGAAACAAAAGAAGGAACTCAAATCCTACAGACCGAGCTTTTATTTTGGCAAAAATGTTAACTTCAGTCTTTTACAATAATTCTGGGTATGGTCTGTCTTGCAAAATCTCATATTTCCATACAAAATGTCCTACTTTGGACATATGAAAAGGTGGGAACCCTACTTCTGGCCCACAGATCATGCAGTCTTTAATATAACATTAATCTATACTTTCATGTTGTCTTTGTGTTTTACTGAATAAATAACATCTGCTACCACATTCTGATGACAATAGCTGATTGCAGTTGTAGCTTTTATTATTTTTGCATGCATTATCTGACTGGAGTTCCCTGCCTTGGTACATTTGTGTAAAATAGAAGTATTTTAGACACATCAAAGGATATGTACGATGTTTAACAGTAGATAGACTAGGATTCATAGACGAACACAAAACACAGTGCTAATATCTGAGGATATCATTGCCTGGAGCACCGGAGAACTAATTAGTGACATGGGAGGCAGGGGGCAGCACTGCATGCTATTTGAGGATATCATTGGTTGAGCACCAGAGAACTAATTAGTGACATGGGGGGCAGGGGGCAGCACTGCATGCTATTTGAGGATATCATTGGTTGAGCACCAGAGAACTAATGAGTGACATGGCAGGCAGGGGGCAGCACTGCATGCTGAGTACTTTACTGCATAAGAAAACAGAGGTACAGTGGTAAGGGCAGTGGTGTAGCCAGGAAGTTACAAACTGTGCACTCTAGAGCCCATTGCACACATCACCCAAAATAAAATGGTATAAGCCATGGCAGAGCACTGAATTCCACTGTTATGACCATACTGCACTCTCCATAATATGCATAAGCTATGAGTTGCACTGCTGTATACGATCTCTTAAGCCATATCAGAACATAGAAAAGTCACTCAACCAACAACAAAGAAAACCCAGCTTTTGGCCACATCAGATGGACTGCCTTTTAGTTATAGTTCTGCACTGCAGCAAGTCTCTGTAAAAAAGCAGGAAGACTTCACTTACAAGGCAGTACTGTGACACGCCTGTATGCCATATCAAGGCAGCCAGTCCCACACATGTCATTCAGCACCAAGCCTCCATGCAACACCAAGGCAGGCAGTCCCAGATGTACAACCACACCAGAGACAAGTGTTCAGCAGCAGGCAAGTGTACTTCCTTATGGCAACTATTTCCCCAGATCTACACACACACACAACAATATGCAACCCTAACAAGCCTCTGTGCCACAACATGGAATATGGTCCACAAAGTAGCATTCATCCTCTACGCTCAGAGAAGCTAGATCAGCACATACAGTATAGCCTAACACTCTTGTTCATGGCCAGAGTAAGATTAATTCATCAAATCCACTACAACAAACAGATCTGAATTAAAAATAAAATGTAAAAAAAGACAAACCTGTTAAAACTATTTGATGAGCTCTCAAATTCTAATGATATACTTCCAGCCCCCATGTACCCTAATCTGTCAGTTATGCTAATGAACTTTACTCCAGTCTAAGAAATAGCATAAGCCAGGCTGTTGCAATCAGTACCAGGTATACTGGGAATGTAGAAATAAGCCATCTTATTTATTATTTATTAAATTTTAAAGTAAGAGACTAAAAACAATGAATGCAATATGGCTATCCAAAGAGAGTAGAATGCTAATACAGGACAGAGAAAAAGCATGGAAACAATGGCAAACTTATAAAACACCACAATAGCTCAAAAACTCAATACCCCATAACTGTACTAAAAAGCAAAGAAATTAAGACAAATAAATATATAACAATGTTCAGAACAACAGTAAACACAACCCTAAAAAATTCTGATTACCTTAAAATAGCAACCAAAACATTGCCTATCCTGTCTCAATCCTTAGTAAATAGGGCAATTCAGGAATCCATGTTCCTTCTTTGTGGAAAAAAATCACACATTATCCCTCTACACAAAGGAGGAAACACAACTTGACATTACTAATTTTGGAACAATAGCAATCTTATCTCCCCCTCTCCAAAATATTTGAAAAATGTATTCAGAAACAACTGCAATACTATCTCCTGCAGGAAGAACTGTTATCCTCCATGCAACATGACATTTGTCCCTCCCAAAGTACTAATACTGCACTTCTAAGCTTTATAGATACTGTCAATAAAGCAAGAGAGAACAGCAAGCTAGTATGCTCCTTATTTTTACAGTTGTCTAAAGCCTTCAACACAGTTTGCCACAGCAAACTTCTACTTCTACTAGGTCTACCTCAGCCTATTCTTCTATGATTCAAAAGTTACCTGTCCAATAGCTATCTGTCAGTAAAATGGCATTCCACCCTCTCTACATACCTCTGAGTCACCACCGGTGTACCACAAGGCTCTATCCTAGGTTCCTTTTGCTTTAACGTTCTCATCAACACCCTCCACACATCCACAAGGCTCTCTAATACAATACGCAGAGGAGTCCACACTCATATGCACATCTGACAACCTGGCACATCTCCAAAAAATTACCCAGGAAGCATTAACAGTCATTGAAACAGCTTTGTAACTCAGAGCTCAGACTGACCCCCCCCCCCAATAAACCTACTGCCCTTTCCCCCAAAATTCTGTGTCGTGAAAACACAAAATAATAAAATCCTCTCTGTTAATAATACAACTAGTGAAATCACTTCTGAAAGCAAATTATTAGGGATGGTAGTGGGTGGTAATCTTAAATTTAACCTGCCTATATAAAATTGCATAAAATATCCCAAAAAACTAGGGTTGATTACTGAGCCAAAAACCTTATCACCAAAGCAACTAAAAATACACTTGCCACTACTTACCTCTTCCCCTCACCACTTTATGGTGCTGCCATCCTTACTAACCTCAATGCATCACAAAAAATAGAAACTTGAACAATGCTATAATAAAGTTGCTAAATTTGCAGCAAATGCCCTAACAATTAAGATACATACATACAGAGCTTGTTACTGTCTGTAAAATTATGCAGGTCCATCAGCTTGTCCAGCACTAAATAACATTCTAAACAACTATGTTCCCAATTGCTCATTATGATCCAATGACCAAAAACTCTGCTCTGTCCACAAACCTATCAGATCTGCTGGGTATGGTCTGTACTCCTACCATGTTGCAAGCCCTGGAACTCTTTACCTGTATCCATCAGGTCAACACCCTCCTTCCAGTCCTTTAAAACCATTCTGAAAGACTTCCTAGCCCAAATCTCTCTCTGTTATTGCTCACCCCCCAGGATATACTATCTCCCTATGAACAAACACCTGTTCATAACTTATGCCTTCATACTCTCTCATCTTTACTCACTTCCTTACTTCAAACAGTTTATTTCCCTGACTCTCTTTCTTAACATGCCATAATCCTGTTTTTTCTCTCACTTCATATTGCAGTTCCTATTTGTATTTTACAAACTAACCTATACTTTCTTTATAAACTGGCTAAAATTTCTCTAAATATTAACTCACTGTTATATAATTGCATCTATTCTTAACTAATGATTTCATGTTATGTCTAATTTGGCATAATTATTTAAGCTGTAGATGTTTTTCTACTATTTCTGAAGATTGTAAAATTATTGTTCTTAAAATACTTTTGTACTACTTTAAAGTATTTCTCCTGGGCATTCCCGGTGAAAATGGGCACCTACCCAGTCAGACTTTCACAGTAATCAAACGTCAATAAATTTAATAAATTAAAATAAGTATCCACAGTCAAAGATAATCATAAATCCTTCTTTAACTATATCAGATGATTACTATCTAACATTCATCAACGCCCCAAATTAATGACCCTAAAGATACTGGTAATACATTATCAGATAATTTTGTGTTAACTTAACACCAGAGACCAAAGTTATAGTTAGGGATGGGTAAGGGGGTGAGGCTACCTCAGACGCAATCTGTTAGGGGGCACAATCAGCACTGTAGAAGATGTGCCATTAGGTCCCTGTGAGCCAGTGATGCAGTCATTTAAGCAGCTGTGGTTGCGATTGTGGCCAGTTAAATAATGTGAATGTGCATGGGTGTGTGTCTGTATGTTTTAGTAATTGTTATATCTCTCTGCTACAGGTTCTGAAAGGTGTTTCAGACAGATGGAGCTTTTCCTGTAGCTGTGTGGTTGAAGTTATGAGCTCATTGGTCTTTTGTAGGCTCGGTTTGTAGGGCCTGACAGTCATAAAACGTTACCAGTTGTGCCGGAAAGTGTTGTCAAGACAGGCAGACAGTTGTAGTCATACATTGGCTGCCCCCATTATCTGCAACACTACAACTCCAATCCACATTCAGGAGAGGGGGGTTCAGTCCTCCACCTGACAGGCAGAAGTGGAGAGCACTAGAGATCCTTTCCAGCTTACCTCCAGCGGAAGAAACATTGACCCATCTTGACAGGCAGGCTCTGACCCCCCCCGAGTCTTTAGCAGAGACTGAGGTGACTGCATACTGCCCTCCTGCTCTACATCCACTGGATGTGTAGAGGGATGATGGACAATAACTGGAACTACCTGATTTTGTTAGCATAACTGCCTTGCTTAGTGTCTCATGTTAAAGCACTGTATGCACCATTAAAATTTTGTCCAACATCAGTAATAGACATGACTAACATACAGAGGAGTTCCATACAGGCCCTGTATATGTGGTGCATTAAAGTGTTAAAGACAGAGTTTTGCATGATAAAGTACCTCATCCACAGCTGCAAATTGTGTGATACCTGGCAGAGTAGGTGAGGCACATGTCTTGTTGTATGTGCATCTGAGACCCCATTGCATTATCATGACACAATAGTATCTGGCTGTACTAGGGGTGGATCAAGTCATAAATATATAACATACTCTGAGGATTATATGCCAAAAAGGGTTGTAGACTTGCACAGTCATATTCAGAGGCATGGCTACAATACCAAAAGGTGGGGGCTGTAGCTGTGCATAGCAGTAAATGCAGCTATTAACAATGTCCATAATGATGGAGGTGAGGCTATGGTCATACTTATGTGCATGTAGAAATGTAGTGTATAGAGCCAATAAATCACATTATGTTTAGTTGTGCAGGTACAGGGATGGCAGCTCAAGGGAGGCAACACTGGGAAATGTTTACTAGTTAGGAGAATGAAGTGCTACTACAGGCTCCTAACCATTCATGGCATGCATCTCCCAGGTAAAGGTGCTGATGTCAACATTTGTCAGGGATTGGTGCAGGCTATGAATGCTGTGGGTTACTGTTATAGGTCATGCAACAAGGCAATGGAGGATTAACAATGTGATAAACTCCCTCATCTTCTAGGCAAGAAAAGATCTCCCCTTTCTATCTCAACTAGCCAGTGCAGCGATTGGAAAAGGTGCTCTCCTTTGCAGGCTATTATATAAACTATATATTTCTGCATCCATACCTCAGAGAAAAATACTGTCACACACCAGACAATCTTCAACAGCATCTGCTGATATATTACCCTAGGAAAGACCAAATGGCTACACATAAGCCAAAGATGTAAACTACTGTTAGGATTCCAGCTCTGCAAACTACTCCATCTCCAGAAATGCACTACAACAGGGAGCTCAACTTCATGACAAAAACTTTTTCATATAGCAAGAGGCACTACTCATGCTATGATATCTGTCATTAACCACAAAACCAAACTCCACAGCAATGCACATGCATTTTCCTCTCAGGCACCTAATCTTTGGAAAGTTCTCCTTCACAGATGTATAAAAAATATACGCTGACATCAAATTCAAAGTGCAAGTGAAAATGACCCTCTTCATCCATGTCAAATGCCCCTCCTTCAACACAGGACATATCCCCCAGATACAATATCTTTATCTCCTTTCCACTTCTTCTTTCACAAAAATACTGAAGGTTGACCCACTTTAGAAAATAATGTATATATTATACACAATACTACTAGAATGTACAAATGCAGTTTTTCTATATAATTAATATGAACTCATCTGTTTTTGCTCACATTTCCATCTTTTTTTTTGTTTGTGAAATTATTTATATTTCACCCACGCTAAGTCTGAAATTAGAATGTATAAATCAGTTTGCTATTCCCAGAAAACAAATATATTAACAAATAAACAGATATTCTATGGAAAGGACAAGGCACAGTACATTAGAACATGAGCTTTGTATGCAGGATAGTTGATAGGTCATTCCATGCCAGACTACATAGACCATTGGTTTGCCAACTTTAATGTACCACCCCTGGTTATGGGCACCATTCGGGTCATGGGTGGTGGCACTTCTCAGGCCTCTGTCAAGTTGCATGTGCATGTTGCATTGTTCTACCTCCCCATGTGAAGAATCAGATGCAGACTCAATATCAGAAGACAATACTGCAGACTTTGATAATGGTCATGTTGTGGAAGCTCAAACCTTCCACTCAAAAAGGTGATCCTAGATTCCCCCTCAGAATATGTATCTATGTCACAGAGCCAGAGGTAGGATAGGGGCAAAGTGGGCAGCTGCCCCGGCTGCAATCTACCACTGGGCATGATCATTACTATGGAAGGCATGGAAATCATTAATGTGCATGGTGGCTTAAATGACAGTCAGCTTTAGCAATTGTTAAAAAAATCTGTTTCAAAACATCCATGTAAAACTGTTGAAAACAGCTATAGCATATACATAATAGCTATAATGTATGCTTATCAGCTACAGCATATGCTAAGCTGGCACTCACTTGAAAAAAATTCTATGTGTAACTATGTATTGAGCAGCAATCTCATAGCTGCTCAAATGATAGTCTGTGCAATGTTATAGCAAGGGGCTTTGCTATTTTACTTTTTTCATGTTCTTTTTCTCCTGCTTGGGCTGAGAACCTGTTTTCTTTTTTTTTTTTTTATCCTTAACTGCATTTTGGAGAAGCACCAAAAGAGACACTGCCTAGGGCACTGGACAACCTTGCTACAGGTCTACTGCTATCATTATCTCCGATGGGGTCTACCTGACTTTGTCAAAATCCCACTTCATAAAATTTGAGTTAATTGACACACAAAATATCAAAATCGCACTTCATTGAAGCATCAGAATAAGAAGCATTTTCCCGCAGTGAGTAACTTGGTGTGCAAGATGGTGAACTTTGCCCTTTTCCCTACTGTAGTAAGATCTTGGAGTTGGTATATTTAGTTGGGGGGGGGCACAGTCCCCTACCTGTGCGGGTTAGGGATGGTGCTGTTTAGGCTTTATTTCTTTTTGGGTAACTGGTTACTTACTGTGGGAATATCTTCCTTCAATGAAGTGCAATTTCGATATTTTGAGTTTAGATGAACTGAGCGTCAATGAAGTGGGATTTCGACAAACTGAAGTAAATCTGTCCCATGACCCTTCCCCGCATTATAGCAATGTAGTCACCTTTTACTATATCCGACCATCTGTGGATGTGAAGATTACTGTGTTCTGCCTGCCACCCTAGTCTGTGTGGGTAAAGTAATGCCTGATGCACAACATGGCCACTCCATGCCTAGCCCAGCATAGTCCGGGCGTGATACTGCATGCATCATTTTATTCTGTGTTCTCTATCGTGGTCCATAATTTTGGACCATAAGCTGCCTCTTTACCACTGCTACAATGCACTGAGCTTTTCTCTACCAAGGCAGTAGTCCTTCTGGTGCACGTTTCTTCCCTAATCCTTCAAGTTACCCTTCTGCTGGCTGCTGTAGTGACTTGCATGGAAGATCCTGCCATGATGTCCATTTGTTGCTCCATTTTTTTCACAATAACATATTATGGAGTAGGGTACACACAACAAATATCTCGCTGATTATGTTCATCCAGACTATAATGCAGCACTACTCCTGAGATGTCTGGACATCAAAATGAATTCTTTCAGTAGTCTGAATACTTGCTCCTCCTCCATTATGTCTCTGGTTTCCACACAGACTGCTTTACAGATAATTTTCTGCATGGAAAGAGGATTTTGCATCGGTAACATTTACCGTGGCTCTAATGCATATCCAGTATTAACTGCAGCACACATCAAACAATACACATGGCCTGCTTCCAGCATGCATGACACCATCTCAATGGCATGTATGTACACCTATTAACTAGACAACTTGTGGGAAAACACCTCAGTGGAACAGTGTGTATATATCCAACTTATGCTATATGTGGGAATTATGTGCATTGTCTGGGTATGCTATATGTGGGAATTATGTGCATTGCCTGGGTGGTGCACACAGACACATTATAAAAATTATACTCTGTGAATCTAGACAACCTGACAGCTCAGGAAGCAGGTCCTCTGGGACAGATGAGGCTTTGATAACAAATTGGGTGCAATATTTGGTGGTAAGGACCTCAAAGATGTGGTAAACAGTAGAGCTACCAAGTTAAACTAGAAATAGGTCACAAAATGAATGCAGTAACTCATTACACCACAGTGTAAACACATTTCACTTTGTCAAGATCTTCCTAAAAGGGTCTGTTAAACATCAGGTTAGGGACACTGGTTGTTTAATTTCTCATCAGGTACCCTCACTTTTGGGGTCGTAAAAGCATGTGATTTTACAGTTCATATGTCTCAAAGCACCATGCCATTAATTTTGTCAGAGAGCAACAGAACATCATGGAAACTTTGAATAAGTGGTTATCTGAACAGGATATAAGGCAATTTTAAGCCAAATACATCAAAAAGTTATAGATTGTGCAAGCGCCTCTTTACAGGAAATAGAAAACATACAGTAATGATGAAAATAAAGCTGTGGTTACTGTCTAGGCATGTAACCACCTTAATTCAAACATTTCTGGGAAGGACTTCACACTTACTGCAGATCAAAGGCCACTGATGACAAAAGTGTCGACTAAGGACAGCTAGGTAGGCCAACATGGCTTTAAACATATCCATTTACAGTAAAGTACATAAAGGAAGACACATTCTTGCTAATTATTCATCTAGACAGCCTGTAAATTCAAAAGAGAAGGGTGAAGGATATGTCAGAATTGCTGGTGACTGTACCAATATGATTGCTGAATATGTTGTTTCTGCAGTATTTAATCTAATGGATTTACACGCTGAGAAAAAGAGAGACACTGTTTTATATATGGGGAAATAATATGTCGTTGTAACACTTGGCATAAAATTAATGAGAAAAGAGATGCAAAAGCACTGATGAGGTATAAAAAAGTATAAGTAGGAGATATCTGTGTCTGAAAATCGAAAGTGTTTACTGAAAGGCTTAAGTTAAATTATACCAAATTTCCAAAATAGTGTCCCAATCCCATCTGGGGATGAAACCGACTGACTAAATGATTAGACAGAAACTTGATTTCCCAGGATGGACAAACTCATCAATAAAATGTTAAAACTGCTGGTTATGTCAGGGAAACATCCAGCCAAACTGGTCCCAGTGCATATATGTGGACTCTAAAAGAACAGCAGACTTCTCTGGGCCTGTACACAATAGGGAATATTTGTTAGTTACACATTATTCTAGATTCCCCATCACTGTGTTCCACACCTCCATAAATAGTGATTCCAGCTTTTGATAACATTTTTGCAACACTGAGATTGTCAAAGACATTAAGAACTAATTACAGCCTCTCTCTCAGCAATTATCATTTCAAGCAATTTTGTGAATGCTGAGGTATAGCCCACAGAAAGGCAAATGCTCTGTGGCACAAGTACGTGGCTGAGAGGAAAGTTTCATACAGAGCAACAAGAGGACAGTAGGATCTGCCAGGCAAAAAGTATCCAATAAAACAGCAGCTCAGTAGTAAATGGAGGTGTAACAGAAGTTCACTGCATTCTACTTCTGACACTGCACCCCAAAAGCTTATTATATTACACAGCTTCTGGAATGAAATCCATTGCGTGTCTGAATTTAGACTGTCAACTGTCACGTATGTCAGAAAGAGGTGTCTCGGGCAGAAAGGTAAAAAAAAAAAAAGTATATGTAGAATGAATCAATAATTACTGTTATACACAGAACAAAGCATGTTACTGAAACATAACACAGCACAAACATGATTCGATGCTCAGCCCCAAACCCTGGGTTATTGTGTAGTGTAATGCGCCCCAAGATGTGCTATAGCAAACCCACCAACATAGCAGCTAACTGTGCCTACTGACAATACTCTGAATCATGGCCACAGTTAGCTGTTAGTTAACAAAATGCCTGTCACAAATTACTAGTAAACGAAAATGCAACAAACACTTTTGTGAACTTTAAAATAAATAAACTGTAACATGCACACTTTTGTGAACAGATCTGGAGTTTTACCAATTTACCCTATCACAACCATTTTAATATTAAGAAACTAAATGTTCACATACACACTTTTGTGAACAGAACTGGACTGCCACCTTTCAGAAAAATAAACTGCAGCATAATACATATTTACAAATGGAGCTAGAGTGTCTGTTAAAAAATAAAATGTAACACAAACAAACACAGGTTGAGTGCAACACTTTTATCATCACATGTGGTGGTCACTACATGAATGGAGTGTTGAGTAGAAGAGTTCAGGCTTAACAAAGATATGGATACTTTGCATGTCTGTATATCTAAGAACATACTCAAGGCATTCATTGCCAGTCTGCCTTGTCAATGATGCCACACCCTCATCGCCTGTCAATCAACAGTACAATGCCCATACCCGAGTGAACTTTGTTGGAGGGTATTACACTTCAAAATAACCAGTAATAGTTGTCATATACAATTTATTAAGTGGCCAGTGATTACAATAACTAATAAAAATGAACCCACTACAAGATAATGTTCATTTCTGAAATCTTGGCTTGACAGTGGAGGCAATGGAAATGAATTTGATTTTAAACTTTGCCCAAACATGATGACCATGAGAATTTGCTTAGCAGATATGTGACAATGCTCAGATGATTCTAGAAGAGAACCAAAAACATTTAATTAAATGACTACATACATGCATCTATTATCTACATGCACAATGCTATTCTCCCTTACGTAGCATTTTGCAAGCAGAATGTTGGTATGTATGTTAAGAAAATTTCTTTTACCCTAACCTAATTTTTATAGAGGGCAATTTGGAATGGCTGCATTTAAAGAAATACGTTTTTATGAAGAAGCCAGAGAAATGTTGAACAGTACTGTAATACTGTAAACATGTTCAATGTGTTTTAAATGCATTACCCAAAGTATCTTAACTGTGGAATGCGATTTTATGTCTTAATACTATCTTATTTATACCAGCTATTGTGAGATTTGAACCTATTGACTTACTGGAAATATGGTGCAAACAAAGTTTTCAGTACTGTCCAGATGGGGATTCTGTTACCTAAAACTCATGGAAAACATTAGTATATTTCTCTTTTCTTTTAAATACATTTTTTATTGAAATCAAAACTGAAATATACACTTTTTTTAAAATATTTATGAAGAATTTTATGATACAATAAAAAAGGAATGATATAACAAACAAGAATAAACTATTTACAAAGATGTTCACTGTATAAGAATCAAATATTACTGTAAGGCTAAAAGAAAAAGAAAAAAAAAGGAAAGATTTGATTATACATTCAAGTTATTGATTTACTAGTAATTAATTTACACTCTTTCAATAATTATAAGCTATTGTATTCCTTGAAGATCTAGCTTTGATTGTCAACATTTCAAGTTTAGAAACATCCTTGAGAAGATATTTAAAATTTTGAAAAGATGGAATATGTGAAGATTTCCAATGTTTTGTGATTTCTTTCCTGGCACTGGATAAAACAGACCATAACATTGAATATTTGCTTGGTTTTACACAGTTTGGAATTGGGGTGTTAAATAAAGCTAGTGATTTAGTAATAATAAAGTTATCTGTAAAAATCGCTTGTAAGAATTTAATATCTTCCCAACATTTCTTTAATATTGAACATTCATAAAATATATGTGTCCAGTCTGCATTGATTTCTTTCATACATCTCCAGCATAAAACATTTTGTTTAGTTATCTTATTGATATTATGTGGTGTGATAAATGATCTGTTTAAAAATCTTCAAGTGAGTACTCTTCATTTATGTGAAGATGTACTTTTACCAGCAGATTGAAGAATATTTAATTTGTCTATGTCTGAAGGATCGGTGTTGTTATTGATGGTGAACATTTTCCAATAATTATCTGTATATGTATCCAAGTCTGAGTGTATTGTTTTATATATATGTAAAATACTAATTTTTGGTGAATTGTTCTGCTGAGTAAAAAGAGATAAAAACTGTATCAATTTGGGGATAAAGATTTTAGTTGTAGTGGGGATTAGATCTAGTTTATCTTTGATGTATTTCCTAGCTTCTTGTAGATCTAGCCATAGTAATGAGTCAAGATTATTCTCTTCTATAAGAATATTCATTGCTTTTAATTAATGTTTGCTCATCAATTGGTGCCATGTTATCAGATGCTTTTGTTTGAAGAGACTTTTTAAAATAATCTGTAGTAAACATGATCCTTATGAGTATAAGCAATGGGGTAAATAGGGTGAAATTCTTAAAATATCTTAAAATTAGAGTTATGTAGTTGGATTTAAATGTCTGGGCGTGGTGATAAGAAAAATATTCTTTCAATCTCCAAATAACTGTATTATTCATTATGTATAACATATGAGCATCATTGGTATTTCTTGGAGATTGGGATAAAGATAGTATATATAATCTTTCCTTTTTGTTGAATACTTACTGTCCACTAAATAAGCAATTGATTTGATTATTGAAGAAATCGAATAAAGTTCTAAGTTGGGTAGGGCTATACCTCCATTATCCTAGCTATACATATGGGTTGAAAGGGCAATTCTAGATTTAATTGGATGCCAAAGGAATTTTTTAATTATTGTATTAAAATTTTTGGTTACTAAATATGGTTGGGGTATAGAAATGGACTGAATGATATACAAAAGTTTAGGGAGTAATACCATCTTTATAACTGATAATTTCTCATCCATTGAGAATTTTATTTTTGACCATCTGTTTATTAAATTATCTGTGCTTGCTATACACTTTTATTAAAGTTCATATTTGTAATGTATTTTATGTTGTTAGTAATAATTATACTTAATATGTTATTTGTTGAGATTGTGGTATATATTTCTTAAAGTTATGTATATTAATTTTTTTGACCTACTAAAAGGATTTGTGTTTTATTATGATTGAATTTAAGGCCTGAGTTTTTTTTTGGAAAATCTCCATGTTGTTAAAATATTCTAACAAAGATGGGTTTTTACCACCCAATGTGACCAATATGTCATTCACAAACATTTGCATTTTTGATGATTCATTAAAACGAAATTCATATCCTATAATATTAGTGTTATCCCTTATCATGTTTCCCCAAGGTTCCATGATTAAAGTGAATAAAAGGGGAGACAATGGGAAACCTTGTTTAGTACCTTTAACTGTTGGTATAAATTGAGAGATGTTAGGGCCTATTTTGATGTATGCTTGACAACCATTGTATAATTGAGTAATAAGGCTTATAAAATGTTTTGAAAAATTAAGTTCCCCCAAAAGAATGAATAAATAATCCCAATTAATTGTATCAAAGGCACAATTTATGTCTAAGTTAATTACAGTTAAATTAATTTTTAAGATCTTTACTGATTCAATTAAGGTTAGTATTCTCTTAATGTTGTCATAAGTTGTTCTATTAATTATGAAGCCTGTTTGGTCTGCCTCTACTAGATTAGGAAGAACATTTTTGAGTCTATTAGCATATATACAGACAAACATTTTATAGTCTGTATTTAATATGGAAATATGTCTATATGAGCTACATTTGGTAGGGTCTTTATCCTGTTTTAGAATAGGAGGTATAAAAGTATATTTCCACGATGGTGGGGTGGAGTTTTTAGTTTGCACTATATTAAAGATAGCATGCAAAATTGTGAGGGCTTTGATAAGTAAAATTTTATAAATTTCTGGGATAATCCCATCATTGCCTGGAGCCTTGTTTTGTTAGCTAATTTGCAGTTGAATGTCTTTAAAAGTAATTTGCCTGTTGAGTAAATTAGCTTGCTCTTCTGTTAATTTTTTCTTTAAATTTTTATTAATGAATGTTTGTATGTCTTTTTTAGAATTTGTTAATTCAGTAGATTTATTTAGGTTAAGTAAAAATTCTCTAAATTTGTTTAATAAATTATGTAAACCTGAGACCATTTTCTTCTCCTGTGGTGAAAAATGTTCATTAATATGGTTACATTTATTTAATCTTTTAGTTTTATTGGCTAGTATACTCATGGATCTAGGGTTAGATGAAAAAGTAATAAGTTGGAATTTTGTCTAACATATTTCATAGTTTTATGATTTAATATTTCAAGATACATTTTGTTTAAGGAATCTATTTCTTTTTTTATATTTGTCTTCTCTGTTTTTTAAAAGGATAAGATTCAGTTTGTCAAGGTTAGATTGAATTTCTTTTAATTCTCTATCCCACATAAATCTTTTCTTTTTGTACCAATCAGTTATCCTACCATATAAGTAGGATTTAATTGCATCCCAGATGAAAATTTCATGTTTCATTAGTTGTGTTAAGTTCTATGAAGTTCTGTACTTCTTCAGAAATGAAGGCTTTAAAATCATTCAGTTTGGTAATATATGCTGGAATCCTTTTCATCTGTATGTTAGAGGTTGTGTGAATATATATGTCAAAGGTTATTGAATTATGGTCAGATAGAGGGCATGTGATCACCTTCGTACTAGTTAAAAAGTCCACTAAGTTATTAGAAATAAAAACTATGTCTATCCTTGAATATGAATGATGTCTATGTGAATATAACGTATAGAAAAGTGATTTGGGGATTGCATAATTATTTACATTTTTCAGTAAAAGAGAATCAGAACATTCTTTCAGTAGTCTTTAGCTGTTGATGACATTTTTCTTTTACCAATAAATGTAGATTCTTTGCTATCAAAAATACAATTAAAATCACCAGCTAGTATGATATTACCATTAGAAAAGTGCAAAAAAATGTGATCTGTGTGTTGCTGTGCTGATTTAAATCCAAAGCCAGGAATCCAGTAAATATTAAATAAGGTGCATATTTTATTATTAAATTCTATAATAACTGAAGCTATCATATTCTTTATTATCTTGGTATGTATCTACTATTTTTGGTCTAGTTAGTTTATTATTCCATAATATTGCAACTCTCCTTTTTTTTAGAGTGTTCTGAACTAACTACAATAGAAAAGGATTTAAAGACTAATTTAGAGATATATTCTGATATCAAATGGGTTTCTTGTAAAAATATTATTTGGGAGTTTTGTAATTTGAGGTATTTATTTAAAGATCTTCTCTTATTAGGATTATTCAGACCATTGATGTTAAGTGAAAGACAATGTAAAGAAGTCATAGGGTAGTTACTATGTCTAATAATACATGATGTCTATATTTTATATTATTTTATGTCTATTAGTGTATAAAGGATAAATGTAAGGAATACAACTGTTGTTAAACTTAAAATAAGAAGAGGAGGTATATTCAAATAACTTTCATCTATGTAAGTTGTAGTGATCATAAGCAATGTTAATAAAAATTTGCAACAAAAATTTTTATCAAAAAAACCCACCCAAAGCCTTTCTGGAGTTATAAACTCCTAATTCGAGTGACATCAATCATTCAAATTATCTATCTAACTAGCAGCAAGTTTCGATCAGGAACTGCCTATTTGCAAGATGAATACATTTAAAAGTATGGCTTTAATTGAACTTATCTTTCTTATAAACAGAAATAAACATCTGAAAAGGAATACTGATAAGATCATTAAAATATTCAGTAGTATTAAGTAAGTATGAATAATAACATGAAATATTGCTATGTATAATACAATAAATCATTGACTTGATTTTTAACCATATATTAAAATAAGAATACTTTGCATTACCAGAATGGATAAAATCGACTGAGGTATACTAATGACTATTGATTACATTTATATACTGAAAATAATAACAAACAAATACTAAATATGAGTTTGTAATAATACTTTCAAAACCAAATAAATACGCAAGTCAGAAGTAATGTCTTACTCGGTTCAACAGCATTGTAATACAATGAAATAATAATGAAACCATGTGTGATTATATTGAAATTTTTCTGTAATGTTATAGGCATTGATGTGGCTGATATATCATACTTTGGTGGTAGTGTTACTTATTACTTTTGATCAGCTGTCCTGCATTTCCTCAATAACATTCCCTCACCCTCCCAGTCCCCCCAGCACCCATGTTTCACACCTTTCTATATGGGTCACTTTATTTCCTCGATTCAGCAATCTGATCTGAGTTCGAGAAACATTAATAGAATTAGTGCAGACTAGGTACAAAGACCCACTCACTTCAATATGAACAGTGTTTGGACTCTCAGAGAGGTTCGCAGTGGGAGTAGGTGTGTATCAGGATAAGGTTCTGAGCCCACTGTTATTCATACTGGTGGTGTACTGCATTGACAGATTGGTCAGAAGGGAGAGATTAAAAATACTTCTGTATGTATCTGTAATTTACCATCACACAGTGTGATGCGGTATTAGTACTTTGCGGTATTCCAGTTCAACAGTCCATTAATCCACATTTAACTTAAGTGAAAGCTTTTTGCATATTGTGCTCCAAACAAAAGTATCCTTACACTTTTTTATTGTAATTATCTAATGGTAAAGCAGGAGGAGTTATTGTGTGGATATCCTAGGTATTGTAGTGAAGCTCCCACATGTAAATGGCATCCTACATAAATGTCTGTCTTCCAGTTTAGAAATGTACTTCTGTAAGCTGCTGTATTTAATATGTATTTCATTGGGGCTTGGAGGTCACTGTAATGGGTTGGTACCCCATTTGAATTAATTAATTTACCTTGTGGTCAATAAATGCTGGCATAAGCTCCCTTTTCTCCATGACCATGAACTGGATTAAGTGGATAAATGGAGAATGAATGAATTGTGTTGCAGACTTTCAGTATTTGATTAAACTGATGGGGTACAGTTATGTGATCATTCTCTCCTATAGGCAATATATAAAGTTCCCTGCATGAAACGATACAGTCTAAATTTAAAGGTTGACAGCACATAAGATAATTGAAGACTTCACTGTCGTAGCTTAAGTAGTTTAAAAGTATTTGACCTAAAATGTACGGATTTCTGCAGATAATGTAATAAAAATGGCAGCCAACAGCTTTTATATTCAGACCACAGTATTTCTATAATTTAGAAAAAAAAAGGTATTTCACATGTGTTGCACACACTAGTCATGAGATGAGTTCCTAAGGGTACTATGTGAGAAATAAGGTGTAGAAGAATTAATGTGAAGTACCTTATTTATATACCAACCCGCGGTAGTCGTGCTGTGGTAGCGTTGTCGCCTCACAGCAAGACGTTGTCCCATTCGATTCTCAGCTAGAGCGTCTTCTGTGTGGAGGCATGCATGAATGGGCATGCCTTTGTTGAAGGTTGTGTGTCAGGGCTGGTAACTCGGCACGTAAAAACCCACTATCAAACATTAGTGGACCGGAGTTCCACTGTGGCGACCCCTAACCGGGATAAGCCGAAAGACACAACAACAACAACCTTATTTATATACCGTCTTTTATGGTACACGTGGAAGTGCATTTTACATACAGTGTTTTGGCTGCTAGCGAATTTGTAAGTTACAGGAATAAGAATTTTAGCCCTGTGCAACAGAAAATCGTAAAGTAGCTTTTATAATCATCCCTAGGACTGATACATTTTGGGGAAAGCGACTCCACAGTCCCACAAACAATGGTGACTGCCACCTTCCTTCCATAATTTCAATGGGTTTTCTGTTTCTAAAATTCATCCAGATCACATTTGGACAAATGTGCTACTCCGATAGAATGTGGCTTGTCAGCCAGTATACAAATCTAGCTCTACTCAAGGTCTAAAAATTCAGTACTTGCGTATCATCGCAGCCATGTCCGAAAGCATAATGTGCAAAACAGATTTCCCCACAAACGTTTCTAATTAGCTCATGAAGTCAAGGATATCAGTAGCACAGGACAGTTTCTGATTGCTTTTAATACTTCCATTAAATTGTGGTTGCTATCCACTTACAATGTACTAACACTTAACCTTACAAATTGGTGAGATGTCCCGGATATCATCCATTTATCTGTGGTTACTGTAGGATCACTCGATAGTGAAATTACCCAACAAGAAGTTAACAGTCAGCTTTTGTATAGAGTTAGTGATAATCTACTTGGAGGTTATTAACAAAGGAGAACACATCCTAAATGAAATTAAATAAAACCCATGTAGTACACTGCTGCTACCAGTCCAAAAAAAAAGCACGCTTACATGATGCAGCAGTTTACTGACTGTGACTATTTTTAGTGAATAAACAAACTTCATTTTCTCTGCAAAAGTTAAATACCTTTTCTGTAAAGGAACTGCTAGTATCACACATGTCAAAATGTAACTGGTCATTTAAAAATGTAACTGGTTATGATGACTTCTGTTTTAAAATACGCACATCAAGGAGTGCAGTAACCGAGAACCATAGCCCTAGTCTCAAACAGTCCAGGACATATCCAGCAATAGTAATCAGGGACACAAAATATTGGTACTATTAACTTGACTTAACGTGAACTAGTATCTGTTTTCTGAAATAAAAAAAGTCTGCAAATCTAATTACTGACATCATTTATTAAGTACAATTTACCACCTTGTCTTCAAAACGCACCAGTTTGGGATTAAGAAGGGCAGAGCTAAACCCTGAATCAATATCAGGGATAGTTGAGAGGTGTCCATACCGATCCTACTTAGTGGCATCCAGTTCACTGCAAAAATCAATGACCCCTTTCTCAATAACAGAACTGGCAAGTATGCACGGTAGCGATAATATGCAAGCACCAAAAATTCTTTTATGACATGGGGAAAGCTGATCAAGACAACTGGGAAGTCCACACCCCAATCACTGCCCCTGTCTATGACCTCCATGTAGATCTAGCACAGCATTACAACAGGTATGTGGCTATGTTCATATGTCTCTGTATATTAATTTGTCTTTATTTCTGCATATATTATTCCACACCTTGCAATTCTTCAATCAAATGGAGCATGCGCAAATCAGATTTAATAGTAACACTTAACTGGTTATCATCATTTTTAACAAATGAAGTTCTGGTGAAGTGAAAATCAGTGTGCTGGCTTTGCTTCTCCTGACAGGAGTAATATATAAATTCATGGCTGTGACATTTCCCCTTCATTGTGGCTAAACAGCCCGGTTTGTCATTAATTCCATACAATACTTGAATACTCTGTTTTCCTTTAATTTTTTTTTCTGGATTTATGGTATCTAATGACAGAATTAAAATGATTAAAATGTGAAGTTCAATATACATTTACATGTTTTGTGCCACTGGATATGACTAGAAAAGTACACTGGAAATTTTTTATGAATAGAGTGGGTCAAGAAACAAGCTAGTGCATTTAATGTCTTAAATTAGGGAAGGTACATCTCTCGCTACAGCACTCTAAACATTATTCCAGTGCCAAGGTGAGATATTGCTGTCTTAACATGGGAATGGAATCTATGAACTAAACCACTGTAGAACAGATCTCCACTCAAGTCACATTAATAACCAAATTATGCACACATGTTAAATGTGGTTGTTTCTGGTATTCTTTCGCTCCACTTCCAGCTGGTTAAGGTAATATTCGAGAGATAAAACCTTCCGTAACTTCAATGAGTCACCAATGACGTCACCTAGTAACAGCAGAGCAACAGGAAACAGTCAAGCAAGGCTAGAAAGAGTTCAGCGAGTCTATGACTCAAAACAAGTCGCTAGATGTTCCAGCGGGAAATGGAAAGGTTTGATAAATTCTTTTTTAACTAGCTTGTGGGCTGCTCGAGACAACCCCAGAATATGTGAAGCTAGAAATGCTTCACAAAAACTGAGAATCTCCCAGGCCCACCAAACCATGACAGCAACAAACACACCACCACCAATGAGTGCAACCTTCAAGACCACACACGCAGCAGCCAAAACAAAACACAACTCCACAACACAAAGTCCGCAACAAGTACCAGCAGCAAAACATATCCTCTAACCAGCAGTACCCTACACCAGCTGCCAAACCACCATTAATTATCTACCATTAAACATATATTTTAAGATAGAACACCACCACTAGCCCAAAAAGAGAGAACAGGACAAGCAATGCAACACTAAGCTTTAACTCGCAAATTAGTCTATACATCCCAATGGTCACAACAAACAAACACATTACCCAACTACTATAATAGATATAGTTATGCAAGATTAAGCTTATTAGATTTAAAAGTTAATGTCAATTCTTAAAGCCAGATAAAATGCATAAATCATATTAAACTATTAATAACTGAACTATATATTTGCAAGACTCATACAAGTAAATGGGTTATTTATATTGTACACTCTCATGAGAAGATAATTGGGTAGTTATTATCAGTATATATGTTAAATAAAACAAGACATTAATGAGAAAAGAATAAGAAAGTATAAATTCATTTATAACAAAGACACACCAAGAAAATTTCAACACTCACCTGTTGAACCATTTTCATCTCTCTAGACTTCTGGGTCATAAAAGGAAATTATTTATATATAATTATAGAGCAAAAACAGCAAGTGTAATATGATCAGACTCAAGTAATTTTTTTGAGTTTCTTTTTATGGTCAATTGTTTTCCAGGATCCATTTTCTGCTAATATGTTAAGGCTGGAGGTAGCTCAATCCATCTCATTTATCTTTTCCAATATTTTATTTGTTTTGATGAATGTGATAGTCGGTTCTAGTTCTTCAAATATTTTAGAACCATCCTGGAGAAAGATTTTTAGCTTTGCTGGAAAAAGCAGGTGTGTTTTTATTTGGGCTTTTTTAGTTCTTTGAGTAATAGCAAGAATAGTTTTATTTTGGCAATCACTGAGGAAGAGTAATCATTATCAAAGCGTATGATGTTATCTTGAAATTTTAAGTGAGTTGGACCATGTTGTCTTTAATACAATTTTCTTCTCATGGGAAGATAAAAACTTAACTATTACAGATCTTGTAGAATTAATTTTAGTGTTCTTAGACTGGATCAGGGATCTTTGAGCCCTTTCAATACCAAATGAAATGGCTTCAGGAGTTGTAGAATCTCAGGTATCTATGAAGTTAGACATTTCTCCATATTATTTTCTTCAATATTGTCTGGCCCAAAATTCCTTATGTTGTTTCTTCGAGACCTGTTCTCTAGATCATCAATCTTTGTTTGTAGTAGAGAGTTCTGTTTTAAAAGGAATTCTAAGTTGTGCTTACTTTCTTGAATTCTACAGCCTATATCATTCAGTGAAGTTTCTATGCCAGTAATTTGTTCTTTTTGTTGTTTTAAATCTTGATGTAAAGTCTCCATTTGTTGGGAACTTTTTCCTTTGAAATTATCCAGTTTTAGGTCCATTTTGTTTATTTCTGTAGATTTCTTGGATGGTGGATAGTAGAGATTGTAGCTCCTTCTTTAATAATGTGTCCTGGTGAGAAGATTTTGTGAAGCTCATACTGAAGTCTGGTGCCAGAAATTTGTCTTATGAATTTTGACAGGAAATAATAATAAAACTTAAAAATTATTAGGATACTATCTAAATAGACTGTTAGGAGAGTCCAAATAAGCAAAAATAGTTGCAATTTCGATAGTTGTTTTTAAAATTTCCTGTCATAAAAGATATGATAAGGCAGAGCCAAGAGAAAGTGCTGCTACTCAAGGCTCATCCATGGCCATGCCCCAGTATATTTCTCTTGACTGCCTCCTGTATCAGTAAAGATTAAGTAAAAATGCAACCAAGAACTTAAAAAGTGACCAAAGCGATATATAGGTGAACCAATGACACACAGCCTGTCAAGACTCAGAATTGTGTACAAAACTATCAAGAAACTACCCTTGGTCAAGTCATCATAGGAATTATTTAACTTGTCACTGACATTTGAAAATGTTTCCAAACAATGACTCAAAGGTGCAGAATGATATATATGCTTTTAAAATGTAATCAAACTGAAAACCAGATTAAAAAAATATAGACAGTACTGTATGTGTTTTTATGTGTGGGTATATCTATCTATCTACCTATACGTGTGTGTGTGTGTTTGTGTGTGTACATCTACATATCTCTCTCTCTCTCTCTCTCTATATATATATATATATATATATATATATATATATACACACACACACACACACACACACACACACACACACACACACACACACACACACACTCCTGCATTTGTTACATGTAATAGCTAAAACAGGAATTTTTGTTTTGTTCCCTTGGATCTCATCCTACTGCTCTGGTCCTCAGTGACCCACATCCACATCAGGTCTACCAGTCATCCTTCTACCATCCCTGAAGGCTACTCCAATATTGCTAGGCCTGGTTATAGATCTGAAGGACATCCAGGGAGCTCAGTCTGTGCTTTCAACTGGGGGGTTCTTTTATATGACCTACATACTCCCTTTCCCTGCCCACCCATCACACTTAAATATGTCCTAGGACAACTCCCCTATTTGGTCATGTCCCCTTAAGGTGGTCCCCATCATCAGTGAGCATTTGTTGCTCCAGAATGGACATGTCCATCCCTCCCTGCCACTGCATCAATTATCCAAGCTGCTAATTGAACTCTGTCTGGGCAGTAGTCAGGGCTTTATCCATCTATGCTATGGTTGTCCAAACTCCCAACAATTTAATAGAGTGAGCTTCTTCTTCAGACTCAACAAGGCATAACAAACATTCACTTAAATAAGGAATCCCATGCTTAATTAACCTACCCTATGCAGTCACATGACTTGGTTAAGTAAAAATAGATTAAATCAAACCATTGTCCCAAGTCACCCTTATATATAATATAAATAATATAAATATATAATAATATAAAATAAATGCTCTAAAACATTACAAGAATGCATTCAACTGAATATAGTCCCTAAGGGGTTGAGAAGCTGGCGTTACCTTATGGGACTTATCCCAGATTCACCCTTTCACAAGGATTTGTGTGTTTTGTTTAATAAGCAAGGTATGGAACTTATGAAGTGCTTTAATGACCATTATTCCAAACAAATGAATTTTGGACACTGAAATTAAGATGTTGGAGTCCTGTATTAGATGCGATGCTGATTTCGTCAGGTACAAGTTTGATTACAATTGGATCTTTACTAGTATAGATGTCCAAATAATTAAATTCAAGGCAACGAATGTCAAAAAACTTTGTAGAGATGAGACTGATTATAATAAGGGCATAGCATATCTGAGACCCCCCCCCAAATCTCAGCAATGGGGTGGGGCTAATCATTCAGCCTATGACTGTGAAGCAAACTCAGATGATGTGGCGATGCCGGAGAGTTACAATGGATCACATCATGAGTTACTTAGTGAGCAAGCCAGCCCAGAACCAGTTATTGAAGCCCCTCATCACAGTGAGAGGCTGGTAAATAATAACAACAGACCAGTTAATAACCAAAAGAATAATTCCAGGAGTGCCCTAATAAATGAGCAAA
Source organism: Protopterus annectens (assembly GCF_019279795.1). Lineage (NCBI taxonomy): Eukaryota > Metazoa > Chordata > Ceratodontiformes > Protopteridae > Protopterus > Protopterus annectens. The sequence goes on along the minus strand of NC_056747.1, from coordinate 318,875,286 downwards.
TAATTCAGACACTGGATTACATTTTCAGGGGGATTCCTTTTCAATACAACAGAACTCTACCCGAAAGGGCAACAAGAACAGGAATTGAATGAACCGATGACAAGTCAGGAGATAGTACATCTCCCTTCCCCCTTTTGTGGTGAGTTCATTGACTCTAACACTGATAGTAATTCTGTTTTTTTTCATCTGTGAAGGGGGCAACTGTTTGAGCATTGTTTATAATTCTACCAACGACTTTAAAGTTTTTAATTATTCCATATTTCACGAAGGGTAGTGACTTGGCTGATATTCTAGTGAGGGGCATGACTTTTGTACCCTCCAGGAATTGTGACTTGGCAAAACCATTAGTTGATTTAAAGCTGTACACAAGGAAACTGAATTTAAAGCTAGTTTTTGGTTCTAGTGCCAATACTACTACTCTTGAGAAGGACATTTTTCAAGTGAATAGTACATTCAACCCTATAATGCATCCTACTTTGGCCACATTTGAACATGTTTGTGAATATGACTTTAGGAATCTATGACTATTCAAAAGTATTTCTAATATTTCCAGTAATAACAACCTTGTTGCTGAAGAATGGTCTTACTGAAAACTTTGGTCAACAGTAATTTAAGGATCTCTCAACCCGATGAGGGTAGAGGTATTGTTATCATGAATAATGATTTTTATTTATTTAGAATGCATCGAATGTTGGATAATACTAGTTATATGCATGTTTCTTTAAATGAGCTTAACTATGCTTATAGGAAGATTAGATTCTTTCTAAATGACTTATTTATTGAAGCACGTATTTTGTTGGATATTTTCAGCTTCCCTACAGTCCCAGCCCTACAGGTCCCCATTATCTTTGGAATCCTGAAGATTCATAAGAATTTACAGGACCCTCCATTTTGTCCAATAGTTAATGGACGTATCTCAATAACATACCCTACGGCAAAATTTGTAGATTATATCTTAAAACATTTTTTAACCAATGAAATCCTGGTCTGTAAAGACCCGTGGTCTTTCTTAGAGAATGGGAATTGATTGACTGAAGTAAAAGACTACAATTTTGCTACTGTGGATGCTAGGGATTTATATACTGTGATCCCTCATGGGCTTGGTATTGACTGGGTCAGCCAAGTTCTTTTAAGGAAGGGTATTGATAGCAATGATCTTTACCTGGTACAGGAATTTTTAGATCTTATTTTGAATAACAACTTTTTCCTTTTTGGTGAGTCCTATTATGTGCAAACTAGAGGGGTTGCTATGAGATCACCTTGTGGGGCTAGCTTTGCTAACTTCATCATGAGCTTTTGGGAAAAGGAATATATATTCAGTAATAACCCCTTTACTGAGTATATTTATTTCTATACTCGTTACCTAGATGGCATATTTATCATCTTTAAAGGGGGCGTAAACTTACTCCATGACTTGACTGGTTACATGAACAGTACCAAAAAATTTCTAAAGATCACTAGTGATTTCCAGGAAGAGAAGATTTCCTATTTGCATATTTGCTTAAGTAAGGATAACATTAGACAACAATATGTGGTTACTATTTTTAGGAAGGAGACCTATTCTAATTCCTTTCTTCATTATTCTAGTTCTCACCCTGAGCATCAGAAAAAATCTATTAGGAGACAGTTCATGCTAGATTGGTTTTCAATTTTGTGGATTTAAAGGTTGAATGTGAATTCTTAAACAACTTATTCTTGAAACATGGTTACCCACAAGCATTGGTGGAGGATGTGCTAGGGGAGGTGACCACTAAAATAATTTTGGCTAATTTTAGAGCCATTTTGAATGATTCCAGGGTCGAAACTCCAGACCCTGTAGGAACCACAATTAATATGGTGGGTACACAAAATTATAACCCCTCCCTTTTGATTTTTCATCTACCTTTATCACCTCTTTTAGCAATGAGGCCTACCTGCTGAAACAAATTTTATGTAATAACTGAGATTTATTAGTAGCAGATGAAAATGTGAGTAATAAGTTACCCATTAAACCCAGTGTTATTTTTAGAAGGGGGCAGAACTTGAAATCTATTTTAGAATACAAAAAGGCCAATAATTCTAGGATTAAGGGCATGTTCAAATGTGAATCATGCCCTTATTGTAAATTTATTGATACGGGCCTTTTTTCACCCTCAAGGACACCAGGTTATCCTCTAATGGGGGATTTAATTGTTAATTCTAAAAGTATCATTTATTTGGCTAAATGTAAGTGTTGTCCTGTTTTCTATATAGGAAAAACTAACAGGAGGCTTAGGGACCGGTTATATGAACATTTATATGCCATAAGGAATGGAAAGGTTAAAAATGCCCTTGCAAAGCATATAGCTTTTTATCCAGACCACTCCTTTGTGTTCCGTGTTATTGACCAAGTAGTTGGATCAAACAAGGGTGGACCAGTCTCTTTATGGCTGGAAAGATCTGACCTCCTTTGGCAACTTAGGTGTGATGCTTTTAGATACCCGGATATCAATGATGTTTGCTCAATAGCATGTATAATGAAGTTAAATAGTTTAATGAGATAGAACGGTTTATAGATTTTATATGGAGTTTTCATAAATATATATATATATATATATATATATATATATATATATATATATATATTTTTTTAAACACACACACATATATATATATATATATATATATATATATATATATATATATATATATATATATATAGGTTCATAGGTTTATATTAGGCTATCTGCCCTAGGGCATTTATAAGCCTAGCCAGAATGTGTTTGGCTTTCGCCACCCATTTTAAATTTATTTTGCTATGCCCTTTTTCGAGGTTAGTATACTATGCCTCTGTCTAACAGTGACACAGAAGTGATACCAGGGGTAAACCTACGATCTCCCATCCACTCATCAAGATTCCTCTTGAAGAGAGTCAATGAGGGACTCTGCCTAACGTGGACTGGGATTTTATTCCAGAGTGAAGGGAGCCTCTGGGTTATGAATCTGTCCCTCCAGCATGTCCTATTTATTTCAGTGCTGAGGTTCAAGTCTCTCGAGCACGTAGCTCGATGGGATTTGGATTTTCTGAGGTGCAGCATGTCCATTAATTCCAGGTTGGACATGGCTTTATACTTCAGGCACAGATCGCCTCTGAACAGGCGGTATGCCACTGAGTAAAGCTGGAGTTTCTTTAACCGGGCAGCATATAGCATCTGTTTGAGCCCTTTGATCCTCTTGGTGAGGTACTTTTGGGGTCTTTCCAGTTGCTGCAGGTGTCTGGTAAGATACATCCCAAAAGGGGCATTGTACTCAATTATGGGCCTGATGAGGGATGAGTAAAGAGGCACGATGACCTCCCCTGATCTAGATGTGAATCCCTTCATGATTAGGTGGGCTATATAAAATGTTTTTCTAACCACTTTGGCTACGTGGTTGTCAAATGAGAGATTGCTATCAACTTGGGTCCCCAAGTCCCTAATTACTTCTTCTGTACTTAATGGATTACCACCTATGTGGTAATTTGTAGGCACTTTGTTTTTGCCAAAGGGGACGACTATGCACTTTTTGGCATTTAGCTTGAGGCCATGGCTCTGGCACCAGTTGTCTGTTTCTATGAGGCCCTTTTGGAGGATGCTTGTGTCGGCTGGAGAGTCAATTATGGCACCCAGTTTGCAGTCATCTGCAAACTTGGTCAGCCACAGTCCTTCCGTGTTGGCCTGTACCTCAGAGAAATATATACCGAACAAGAGAGGTCCTAGGACTGAGCCTTGCGGGACACCACTTGTAACTGGTTTGGAGTCTGACATGGCTCCAGCAATTCTAACCATGAGGGTTCTGTCCTTGAGCCAGTTTCCAATCCATCTAGTGACATAGGGCGGCGCAGTGGTGCAGCGGTTAACGTTGTCGCCTCACAGCAAGAGGTTCTCCGGTTCGATTCTCGGCTGGGGTGTCTTCTGTGTGGAGTTTGTATGTTCTCCCTGTGTTTGCATGGGTTTCCTCCTGGTACTCCGGTTTCCTCCCACATTCCAAAGACATGCATCTGGAGCATTTCTCCCCGGGCCTCCACTGAAAACAGGCTCTGTGGAACCTAGTCGGATTTTCCCGTTCAACAAATGTTAAAAAAAAAAAAATAAAAATAAAAAAAATATTTAAGCTGGTGAGCTTATCTATAATGCCCGAGTGGGGTATTGTATCGAAGGCTTTTGCGAGGTCCAGGTAGGCTGTGTGGACCACCTTCCCCTCGTCAATGGCCTTGGTGACTGTTTCAAAGAAATCAACCAGGTTTAAGAGGCAGGATCTGCCCTTAACAAAGCTGAACTGGGTAGGATCCAGTGTTTGTAGGTCCCCAATATCTTTATTTATGAGGTCCATGATGATCCTTTCCATAGCTTTGCAGACCAAGCTAGTCAGGCTTATGGGGTGATAGTTTCCAGGATCCAGGATATATATATATATATATATATATATATATATATATATATATATATATTTTTTTATACATATGTCTTGTCATCAGTTTGTCTTAAAATTGCAGATTAGGTTTAATATTTTAGAGCATTTATTTTATATTATCGTTGAAGGGTGACTTGGGACAATGGTTTGATTTAATCTAATTTAACTTAACCAAGTCAAATGACTGAACAGGCTGGGTTAATTAAGCATGGGATTCCTTATTTAAATGATTGTGTTTGTTATACCTTGTTCAGTCTGAAGAAGTATAGGCATTGACCTGTATGAAAATGCTCACTCTATTAAATTGTTGTCAGTTTGGAGAGCCAAGTGTCCTTTGTCTTGTTTTTTGTTTTTTCAGTTGTTTATTTTGCAGTATTCATTTTTTCCATATGCCATGGTTGTGACCTCCTGAAAATGGAATTATTGCCTTGTTACATTGATTTTCATTTTGTTGTTAGCTGTAGTTTTTGTTGTTAGTTGTAATGAAGTTAAGTGCCTATTTTAAAGAAAGGTTTGTAGGCAGTGGTATTAAGGAATTTTCCCCTTTTCCTCACTGATATGTGATACTGCAGTTAATATCTCCTGGGACATAATGAGGGCTTTATCTCTCTAAGCCACAGGAATGGCTCTTGAAATGAGAATTATTGTCTTGTTACACTGATTCCCTCTTTGTTTTTAGTTGCAGTGAACTGTACATTTTAAAGAACGTTTTTTGGAGAGTATGATTAAGGAAGTTTCTCCTTTTCCACACTGTTGTGCTATATTGGAGTTACTACATCTATATCTATTTTAATACTTCTATATATATCTGTATCTATATCTGTTTCTATATCTAGCGATATAGATATGGATATAGCTATAGATGGGTTCCACAAGTATTGTCACTTGTTCATTTTGTCATGTGCAGATTTTGTGGTAAAAAGCAGTTGGTGATACGTTTTATGAAAATATACCATTGTTGAGTTGCTGTGTATTTTCTATAGTGTAATTATAGACTTTTACTCTTTTTGAACAGTTGTACAGCTGTAAAGTTAGTATACATCAGTTATGAAGTGTAGGAGTCAGAACCTCTAATGAAAAAAAAAATAGATTTTTAATTTTATCAATAGGATAGATGTATTTATTGGTATGGAGTTTGTAGATTATTTACATATGGGGGTTATGCACTTAGGTTTACTATTTCATCACAAATGTAATATAATTGCTTATCTTTGCAAATGTTTTAGTTTTTGTAAAAATATGTGTATAGTGAACACAAATAAAATAATAAAACGCACCCAACGAAGGTTTCAATAGGTTAAAATCCACTTCAATAAATGAAAAAACACAGTACTGAGCAGTTTCGTCTTTAACACACTGGGGACTTCATCAGAATTCTGGACCCTCCGTTTGGTGCATTTTATTATTTTGTGTTTAAAGATATGTGTATGACGGTGTCTTTGGTTTAGGCACAGAGATTGTGCTTTTTTTCTGTAGGGTCACATGTTTAGATTTGATGTTTGATTGCAAATGTAAACTATTGATTACATTTGTGATTGGTTTAGTTTGATCTTTTTTTGTAATAAACTGAATGCTTGATGAAACTGGTCAATGCATTGTGTCTTCACCTATTTCATCTGTGAATATATATGTGTTTGTGTGTGTGTGTATGTATGTATGTATGTATATATATATATATATATATGGTTTACTCTCAAAATGTTGAATTGTGGTTCTTTCGTTTATTCAGTTACAAGAAAATAAATGTTGAAAATATTATTTATTCAAAATGATGACAGTGGTAATGCCGATAATTTGCAATTCAATATTATCGACATTACCCAGGCTACCTTGACATCCGGTGATGTTTCTTACATTTCTGCAGGGGAGCAAGCCCCCCTTGTGCTCCCCACACCCCCTCCATATTATATATACAAACTCCAAGATCCCACTGCAGTGAGGAAAAGGGTGAATTTCCCTAGCCACACTGTAGTGAAAGCTCCAATCAGAACATCAACCTCATATGAGAGAATGAACACTAGCATTCACTAAGGTGGATTAGAACATTTTCAGATTGGTGTTACGGATACTGGGAACCATATATTTAACATTTTGATAGCAAATATATGATAGTAGCAGGGGCGTGGTGGAAGTCACCTGAATGTGTTAGCGACAGGAGAGGTCAGTGGTTTGCAGCTTAATGAAAGCTTTCATCAGTTACAAAGAAAACACTTTTATATATGTGTGTTTATGTGTGTGTGTTGTCTATTGAGACATCTATATAACATTACATAAAGAGTCAGTATATTGGATACAACCCATTATAGCATTTCAACTTGCATAAAAACACACACACAAACAACTGCTTCCCCATACCCCTGCATCTATAAATAAAATATCAAGTCTGCAAGCAATGGAAAATACAGCAAATTTGCTAAGTCCACTCTTGTGTAATCTCTGAAGATACCAGCAGTTGGTAGAACTACAAAAATATTTTTTGAAGGGGGTGGTAAGCTCCTCTGCATCCCACCTGCACATCTGTAAATAAACAAACTCAGCAATGGGGATAGAGCTACAGATATTCTTGCCTCTCCTTCCCCACTGATGACTTATTTTGATGTAAAAACATTGATACACATTTTTTAATTAATTTGGCTCCAATAAGAATGCAGTTTGCCAAACTGTAGTGCGTGCGTGTACACACACACACACACACACACAGACTCATTCAACTCTATCTGTATGCGTAACTCAAAAGGTTTAAAACTAATTTATCAGAAAAGTTTTTGTTTTGGTGTAGGAAAGCGAGTATGTACAAATAAGTGAGTGCTCGCTTGTGTGAATCACATATGGTTGAATTTAGTTTTATATGGTATAGGCAAGCAGGATTGTGCAGAACAATTAATACTTGAATGAAAAAAGGCAGTAGTGAAGATGTGCACCACTGTTATAGCAGTTGGTGTTTGTGTGTAACTGTTTATGGGTCAGCGTTAGAGTAAGGGTTGGGGTAGGAGACAGATTACATGTTGTGCATGTTTTGTATGCTCGGTGTCTTTTTGCCATGTGTAATGGTACTGTTAGGAAAAATGTTTTTAGCAACATAATTTGTAGGGTTAGTCTTAGCAGACATGAGTAAGTTGGTACAGGAGCAAAACAACACAATTTCAGTTATGTAGCTGGGGTTTACTTTAGTAACACACACACACACACACACACACACAAATAAATATAGAGCCATTGTTACCTCATCTAGTGCCCAGTGCCACTCCATGATCTGGCATCTCTCAACTCTACTTTGGAGAAAAAAAAAAGAACTAGACATCAAGCTAACACTCCTCTGTCTATCTGTGATCTGCTGTCTCTATCCTCAAATACATGATAGTGAGCAAGTGGCTTGCTACAACTTATACCACACACAAAGCACTGAAACAAAAGGTCCAGTCCTAACAGTGAATTTAATGAATGATGGTGCAAAAATAAATGCTGGTACTGCTCACTGTCGATTATGCCTCCTCCCCCAACACAGCTTGTGCCCAGAGTGGCTGCCCACCCCCCACCCGAACCACAGTTATGCTTTTGTATGTGCACAAATACAAATATGTGTGCGTGTCTAGGGGAATCTAATGTTTTTGTTTAGGAGTGACTGTTAATCTATCCATCAGGTGGGGACATAAATGCCCTATGAGTCCTGGGCTACTTCCAAAATGTTTTTCTCTATAGTAACTGGAGTGTAGTCAGAATTTTACACTTTGTACTCATAGGGTTATATAGTTACCCATCTCTCCCAATTCACATTAAAAAGTATATATCTTTTCAAATACTACCCTTATACAGCAAAGACTGCATGCATTATTTTTAAATGCTGCTCCCTACAATCTAATTTTTTTTCCAGATGTCAAAGCCTTTTCTTAATTATATTAGGAAAAACTTAACCAAATGTGACCATCTTTCAGCTCTGCAGACCATAATGCCTTTGAAAGATGATCAGAAAAAATGTATACAGCTGAGAATGTCCATTTGTAGTTTTATATAATACTGTAACATTTTGGTGCAAAACTGGCAGCTAAAAGTAGTTGAAATTACTGAAAGACTTTGGAGAACCTTAAAAACCATTAAGTTTCCAGAATTTTTGTCTCTTTATACGTATCAAAGAGTTTACAACCTTTACATTCTGTTAAGCAAATGGCATGTTTCGTGGTTTGGATCACTTCATGCCATGAAAGTGTGCTTTACCAATCAATTATAAACAAGGATAGCTATAGGCAGTTAAGTTGCTTAAAGCTATGATCAGATAAGATGATTATCATCGGTAACTGTACAACAAACTCATAACACAAATGTTTACGGCAGCAAATAATAACAACACAGAAACAACAGCCAATCAGTTTCTAAATGTTCCTTCGAGTCTTCAGATTTTTCAAATTTCACTTCCAGGCTTTCATTTTCCTTATATCTCGCAGGGAGCCTCATTATGTCTGTTGAGATAATGTTCTTTTCAGTCTCATTAAATGTTAGTAAATAGGAATGTCTCCTGACATGGGTATATGTAGAAACTTTTTCAAAATGCAGAAATTAGAAAGCCAGGTTAACCCCGCAGGTTAGGAATCTTTTGTACAGATTTCCACAAATTACTTTCAGTTTCAAATGTCAGTACATAACTTTAATGAGTAGGACTTTTCATATCTTGCTTCCCCAAGCTGTGTGTTTTCTGAAAATGGTTGATTTTTTTTTTTTGACAAATATATCTCTTGAACTCTGAGACTGCTGTGCAGAAACTTATTTTTTCTCTGAGATAAACTGGTTTGATAAATTAGGCAAGAAGATGCTTGCAGTGCTGAGGAATATGTCTCCCTTAGGGAAAGAAAAAAAATGTTTTTTGTTGTTGAAGAACAGAAAGTGGGTTGAGGACTTTTTTTGTGTGCAATTAATTTAAACATTTCCAATCATGATTCTTATGGATTTCTATGTGATAGTGGCTGTAAATAAAATAATCAATAAAAATCAAGAACAACAGTAACTGTTTTCCTGGATAATTTTTGAAATCTGTGTGCAAGAAGCTGTGTTGAAGAAATGGGATTTGAGATCTGACAACTGATATACTTTGATTCATTTAAAAAAAATATATATACATCTTTTTTTGTGTTAGTTGCACATAAGTTAAACAACCAGAACAAGCTCTTTCTCAAGCACTTCACAGAGACTAAACACAACAACACAACTAAAAGTCTTTGTGTTGGCCACTTAGTAAACAATATTAAACAAAATAATTTCACACAGTGGTCTGACAGTAAAATATCACTTAAAAGGTTAACACATCACTGCAATTAACTAATAAATATAAATAAAAAAGGGCTAGACTTCCTCTGTGGTTCTACTTGTACACATTAAGAAATAATTAAACTTCCAATGCAGTTGTGTTGCTAAATACTTGTGACCTATTAAATTCTGAATGTAATTATCATAGTGGAAACTATTAATTTTCATTATGGACTGTTGGCATATGCAGATAGTAACAATCTAATGACTGCTGCTTGGTAGAACATGAGAGAATCTCATAGTGTGATTTTTGAGGGACTATATATGTGCATATACATGAAGGGATAGTCTTTGGTACTGTTCTGTGCTTGGCTTTTCATCGCAAATCATCATGGATTGTGGCTTGTCAAAAACCTCCGAGTCACACAAATATGATGGTTTTATTGTATGCATAATATGACTGCACAATGTAAGTTTGAGTTTCCACTTTTCTCCTCTGTTGTGTGACTGTAGAAAGGTATATTTAAGTAATGGTGAGTACAGGAAGGCTAGTTTCCTTGGATAAAAATATTTTGTGTGTGTGGGCTTTTCAATTTAAGTTTGATATGGTTAATAAAAACAATGAAATGTAATCTATAGAAAAGATGTTTGACTACACAAATGCATACAAAGGGATACTGCCACATATAAAGTTTCAGTTTTGTCAGAATGTTTGACATCAAGGATGCCACATCTCAAATGTAAATATCACAAAGCTCTCATCCATCTGATGAATAAAATATATTTGCAGGAAAAACATCTGGAATCCTGCACTCTATTTTGATGATTAGGAAAATCATGGAGCAATATACTTAAATCAAATAAAAATTAGCTACCACTTAGCACAGATTAGAAGTCCATTGCTCTGGAACACACAAGTTTTCATAGGAAAAACCCTACTCGAAGCTAAACTTGATTGGCTGAACTAATGAACTGTGTCATCTTCCCATGGTTGCCTTTATTCTCTTATGAAGTTTTTGGTTTGGTATTAACCTATAACATTTTGATAGACTGGTGGGCTGCTTTTTAAACTTTGATTGTGCTAAATGTTCATGGTTGCTGGGTTCTGTATATATTTAGAAATATGGTGGCATTTTGCACTCATTGTTGCAGCATTGGGTTACAATTTGAGTGTGGGAATACAGTACCATTTCCAAGGTTTTCATCCTTTTGTCATAGTTATGTGGTCATGACGTTAGTCTATTTAAGTGAGGGAGTGAAGAGAAGGAAACCCTTCCTTGGATGGGTGGACGGGGACTTGTTTCCCTGCAAAAATGTTTTTTAAATTTAACTTTTGCATGAGTGACATTTTGTGGAAGAGCAAAGTTAACGATTCATTCTTCATGGTCATGCTGCCTATGCCTTCATTCTGCTGAAATGAATCTTATACATTTCAAAGAACAGATAGTTGAGAGCCATTAAATCTCATTCCAACTACCAAGGGGACATACACATTGACAGCTGTGGGGAATCAATCAACAGAAACTATCACACACAGTGAAATACCCACCCACTCAGTAACTATATGGATTCCCTCTTAGAAAAAAATAAATAAATAAGTCAACAAGATAAGTATTTTTGCAGGGAAATGTAAGCTGTCATGTGCTCTGTTATCCTATTTTTGTGTATGAGCTCTATGATCATACAAACAATAAAACAGAAATAGCTGCTAATACATAATAGAAATTGCTTCCTCTTTTGTGTGCTTGTACAGCCTCCAAAGTGGCAAGGTAATGACACTTTACACATTTGTCTGTGCCTCTTGTCTGGACCCCACTAACTGGAACTCACAACCAAAGACTCTTTCTTGGATTCCAACTCTCAGTTCCTTCATAACTCAACGGTGGTAACATGAATGCAGATGAGATGGATATATTGCAGCCATTAAACTTTGTGACTGTTTTGGTTGAATCTCTACAGGACAGCGTTTGCTGAAATACATTTGTCATACAGTACTAACTATCCTTTTGTATTCAGCTGCGTCAATCTTTTCTCTATGCTACTCTTTCTATTTTACTTCTTGCACTTGCTCTTTTCTGTTCTTTTCACATTACTGTAGTCTAATTTTGTAACATTTAGTTTTTCATTTTGTAACTGGGTCATAACTGAAAGGCCCAGGTTGGTCCAGTTCAACTACATAAAGTAAACAGTTAAAAATAAAAAAAATACCATGAAACCCTGTAGCTGTTCCCTAAACTATTGGCTCACTCATGGCTTTCTGGTTTAAGACCACAAACGATGCAACTGTTGTGATACCAATAAAACCAGGGAGTGGTCAGTATAAAACTACCTTACATTAAAAAACAGAGCTGTCCATTGAGCACTGAGTGGTAAGTAGATTTGCATTTACAACATACCTCTCAACCTCTTAGAGCAAGAAATCTGGACAAAGGCATTAATAAAAGTGGGACAAAGTTCCAGAAATAGGGACAATTTTTAAATATTGCTCTTACAAACTTAGAAAGTTGACAGAATAACAGGTTTTACATCAGCATGAATTTTCTGAAGGGTTTGAAGTCTGAAACTCAAATGTCTGTCATTATTTTCTAACTTCAATCTTTAATGATTTGCCACTAATTTGCCAGAAAACCAAAATTTTATGAAAAACAAATAAAAAATATGAGGCAAAAATGTGGACATTCTGCGAAAATCTGTACAGTTGAGAAGTATGTTACAATAGGTACATAAATATGCATTTATTCAACAGAGAGATGGCATACCAATTTGAAACAAAAACTGGTTACATACCTTAGGTACTAAACACAGTAGGTTAACAGCAGTGTTCAAATAGCAGTACAACCAATAATTGAAAAAGGTCTGATGGTGCCAGAATTCATACTTAATATTAATGTAATAGTCATTGACAGTCTTTTAACTACCCACTCAGTTTTCTTAGTCTTGAAAATAATAATGCATTAATATGGAAAACTATGATGTGTGTTTTAGAAATGGATTAAAAAAATCCACCCTGAGGGTGAAGCTCAAGATGTGGATTTCTTGAATCGGCTGTCAAAGCTAATTAAAAATCAGTGACCATGTCATAACTGTAGCACAGGCAGAGTTCTAGCTACTTCAGTGCATTATTGGTTTAAAAATGTTACAATGCAAAGTCCAACCTAAGCTCATAACTCCATCGCTAAGACTCGGGGACAAAGCCAAAAATAATCAGGAACAAGGGCTCTCAATCAGTGACACTTTTAAAAAAATGTGCACTATAGCAGCTTAGCTGATGTACAAGGATAAAACCTTGACTAGAAACCAGGAGATCTGAATTTGAATAGTTGCTTAGATACTTGTTGGAACATACACAGGGAAGAGAGGAGTGACATGGCTTTGCCGTCTTGAGTCTTTTTATGGGGTGCATGTCTGGATGCTCATTTCTGAGGTAGTAGTCTCAGTGGAGATCAGAAATCATGAAGATGGACTAACATACTGCCTTTTGAGGAGGGCTGATGCAGTCTTGAGGAGTTATGTGACCCAAAGAGGCAAATTATACTTATTTGCCAACACACGCATTACACATGAAACCCTTGGATAGTATGAGATATGCACAGTGGGGGTTGGGACCAAATGCTCAAAAACAGAACCCTTATGTGATGGCTGCTTGAATGAAGTTCCCTCTTATCTAATCCTCACCCTACCGATGGAGAAAATGGGCCAAATGAAAGAGATGCATGATTGGCAGGCAACAGGAGTAAAAAGAATAAATATTTGCAAGACTGACTTAGCAGACATAAGCAGAGAACATGAATTAGCACTGATTTTCCAAGGTAAGATAAATATGTAACTATAATGATGGCTATTACTTGTTGAGTGAAGCCAACATTTGTCAAAGATAGACAGACAGACGCATTCGTATATACATTTTGGGATAGACAGAGAAATTTTAAGTTCTAATGCTGCTGAAAATTAGGAATAGCTGACAGATGCATCTTTCAAAGCTGTTTGCTTAGTTGAGGTGCACTTCAGTTCTAGCCATCATTTATATGGCAGTGTGAGATGAACTGCAGCTTTTAAAGCTCAAAGCTAGTTTCTAGTGCAGTACTAAGATGACAAGTAGTGTGTGAGGGGGATGGGGCAGTGCAAATTTTACTGTTAAACAGTAAGGTTCATATGCTAAGATCTCACTATAACAGATCTGTTATAGATGAGTTCTTATATGTGAACCTCAGTGTAACAAGGTTATTTTTGTCTCAGTTTTGGAGCATAATCAGTGAGCTCCATTTGTTGCAGAAGGTTTAGTACTTTTACACATACTTATATGTGTGTTCAACATTTTTTGGAAAGCCATTCCTGTTTTAAAAGTTTACTAATCATCTCTGCCCCCATAAGCACACTAGTACAAGTTCAGTTCTTTTTTAGTGTGCTCATAGACACACACACACACACACACACACACACACACACACACACACACACACACACACACACACACAATAAAACACAAACCAAAGCACTGATATGAATAGTAAATCTAAACCAAAATATTTACAGTCTGAGGTCATTTTGGACTTGTGTCATCCACATATCCAGCCACCTCTGCAGATTTAGTATTACAGTAGCACATTTTGCTCTGAGCAACAATTTCTACTGAAGTAATTAACAGAAAAAAAATGGTGGAGACAATGTTAGTAAGAAAGATAATTTGACTGTGTAAAAACTGGCTTGCAGTGGCTTAAAATAACTGGATGCATCTTAGCCACAGAGCTATTTTGACAAATAAGAGCTGAAGTTAAAACTGCAGTAGCTTTCAAATACCAGGACACCACTGAAATGCAGAACAGAAGTATGTGTGTTTAACCTACATGTTTAAGTAGAGAGCACACCATCCATACTCAGAAATCACACAGTGGTGAGGTAGCTTTTATATTATTATACCTGCCTTCTTTTTAAACATTTTCTTATATGACTAGTTTATAATAAATGGCAGCTCTTTTTCTATTACAGTTAGACCAAATTAAAATCTGCTGTTGTATTCCACTAATAGTACTAAGTACAGCATGCATGCCTAGTTCTTCTCACAGCACACATCAGCTGGCAGAAATTGGGTCTACTTTATTTGCTCGAAGTACGAGAATATCGAATACGATATTCTCGATATGCGTACACCGAAAGTGCAAAACATCGAAATGTAAACGGAAATCTCCGTAGGTGGAGATTTCCATTTACTTCAATGTAGTTCGATCTTGGAGTTGGTATATTTAAGTAGCAGGGGAGGCTTGCCCCCCTGCCTACACTAGTTAAATTTTTTTTTTTGTGTATTTTTTTTTTTTTTTTTTTTGGAATTCGATTGTTTAATAATTCAATGCATATGGTTCGATCCATATGCATTTGAGCTATTAAACTTTTGAGATCCTAAAGTAGACCCCAGGAATCACTTACTTTTCATGTTGATAGTTATTGTACAGAAAGCCAAAATGACACGTACTGAATGATGTCAAACATTTTGCATTGTCAGGTACAAGAATCATTTCCACTTTAAACCACTTCAGACCTGAACTGTCTTAGTGTTACAGTCACTGAATGAGTTTGAAAAAAGTAAGAATATACACTTTTAGTAATTTCCTAAAATAAAATATGGACTGATATCTGTAGAAGGATTTTATGCAATGTTTTTGGTTTTCCATGACTGATGAGCATTGAAGACAAAGCCCTCAGTCGAGTTGGAATAAAACTCTAAAGGGCACATATAAACACCACTTTCAGATTTCACCCTATTCATCATTCATTAGATATTAGAAAAGTATTTTACCCATGGTTATGTTCAAAACATACTGTAGGGTAAACATTTCTGTTCATGATTTTATGATAATGTTAGCTAAATATATATAAATAGGAGTTTGGATTTTGCCACTATCAGACACATTTTCCCAGTTAGGAAATTGTTAAAGTATATTCTCACTTTTCTCCAAACTTATTCAGTGACTGATCAAGCCAGCTTATGGTCTATAATAGGAAACCTATCCTTCCATCCTGGCAATGGTTCAATTTCTATACTCAGAACTGGAGAAACATGACTAAAAACTACATAAAATAAAACATCCCTACACAAGGTACCAAAATCAATGCAGCAGTAAAGACAGGTTTCAATAAAGATATAAAAATGTTCATTTAGGCTAAAGGCATAAATTCCACCCTCAATATGTACACCATCAGCAATATCATGCTTGCACTAGGTTTGACTAGTGCCCTCAATTAACTTCTTGCTAACCTCACCAATATATAAAAAGATCATTATCACATATGAAATAGAAGCATCCTTACTCCCAGTGAAATGTTCATTTAGGAAACACTGGATAATAAGCCTTATTTAAAGTAATGTAAGGTAAAACGAACAATACTTACAGCATTGGACCCATGTAGCCAAGATGAAATATTGGCATCAGTGGCAGGTTGACTCAGTTTGGCAGGCACCATCATCAACCACCTTCTCCCTGTTTTCTAACTGTGGTTGGGGTGTTGTGTTGGGTCTACTTCACGTTGTCGTAAGCTGACAATATCGAGTCTGATACTGTCGGCACGACAATATCAAAAGTGAAGAACATCATGCAAGTAAATGGAAATCTCCGTAAGGTGAGATTTCCGTTTACCTCAATGTAGTGCGGTTCGGAGTTGGTATATTTAAGAAGGGGGTGTGGGGGGTGCAGCCTAAGCCATTTATTTTTTTTAATTTTTTTTTTACATTATTCAATGTTTTACTTAATCGATCAATAAAGTTTGACCTTTATTGAGTTAAGTAAACTTTCGATAACGTGATTTAGACGCATTGTGTCAGTTGTCACCATCTCTCTCTATTCAATACCACTCTCATACCTTCTTCAACACTCATGCTCAGGTGTTTTCTTTGCACACAATCCATCCACCTCTTTCTGGATTCCTCAATTTCCTCATTTCCTCAAGCCTTCTTCCTGTCTCTCCCAAATCTTCTTCACTAGACTCTCTTACTTTTCCGCACATGTACCTAAACCACCGTAATCTGTTCTCTTTAACCTTTTCTGCAATTGGAGCTACTTTGGCTTCTGCCCTTATGTCCTCATTTCTGTGTCTGTCTCACAGTGTGCATCCAACTACCCATCTCAGGCACTTCATCTCCATCACCTCTAGCTTCCTCATCTGCTCTGCTTTACTGCCCAGGTTTCTGTACCATACAGTAGTACTGGTTGCATCACTGTTTTGTACACCTTACCTTTCAGCTTCTTTGGCATTCTTCTGTCATACACTACACCTGACACTCTATGCCAGTTGGCTGCAGTCCCTCAGATTCTGCCTTTGACCTCCTCATTCTGACTTCCCTTCTCCTCACCTACCCCTCCCAGATATTTGAAGCTTTTTACCTATTCCACTATTTTTCTTTCTATCATAATATTCGGTTTCTTCCGATTCCCCCTACTTGCTGCCATTACAACCATCTTATCTGTACTTGGTTTCTTTCCATGTGCCTTTAATTTTGCATTCCATTCACATATTCTTTGCTGAAGGTTTTGCTCAGAGTCTGCCTGTAGTGCCACATTGTCTGCATACAGCAACTCTGTTGATCTGTCCCCTCCAACCTGTTTGCTAATATAGTCCATCACCAGTATGAACAGCAGTGGGCTCAGAGTTAAATCCTGATATACACCCACTACATCTGGAAATCCCTCTATGAATGACTGAACATGGTTTGTACTTGGGTCATTGGGTCCTTGTACATAGTTTACACTAATTACAGCAATGATTCTGGGACTTTAAACCACAACAGGATTGCCCAAATCAGCTTTCTTGCACCTT
This sequence comes from Protopterus annectens, assembly GCF_019279795.1. Taxonomy (NCBI): domain Eukaryota; kingdom Metazoa; phylum Chordata; order Ceratodontiformes; family Protopteridae; genus Protopterus; species Protopterus annectens. The sequence goes on along the minus strand of NC_056747.1, from coordinate 318,857,835 downwards.
GTTATATGTTTTCTCCAAGTCTAGGAATGCCCAGTTGGACTCCTTCCACATCTCTAGCTTCTGTCTCACTGCAAACATCCGGTCAGTTGTGCTGCACCCTGATATGCATCTGAACTGCACCTCTCTGATATTACTTTCAGCTACTCTACATATTCAGTTTATCAATCATCTCTAGAGCTTTCATGTAATGTGACAGGAATTTGACACCTTTGTACCCTTCTTACTCACTCTTTTTTATATCATTAGGAAAGCTCTCTACTACACTTAACCCTCTACTAAAGCCTTTTTCTGTTACTGATTGATTTCTCTCTCCAGCTCTTCCATCCTTTGTCTCTACCCACTCCCTTTACCCTGTGGGCACACCCCGCTTCCCTACCATGCCCCCAAATCTCACCCACCCCCAGCACCTCTACATTTATTCCTTCATAGCCACACCTACTTCTCTCCCTGGCCAGTTAGTCTCCATTGCTCTAGCAACACCCACTTCCTATTCCCACCCCATATCAACCATCAGTCACCTCTCCTTTCCCTCCCAGAACCTATATTCTCACCTGCTCTTCCCTAAACATGCAACTCACCTGACCCTGTAAATTATTCAGCCACAATCATACCTACTCTTACTAGCCCTATGTCACCATGTTTTAGAAACCCTCATCCTTCTCTATTCAACTACTTCTTCTCAACATATCCTATATCTATTACCTCACCCAGCCCATTAACACTAACCACTCACCATCCTTTCATATAACCAACCATCTTACCTCACCACTCTTATACCCACATATCCCAATATCTCCCTGCCTATATCCCATAAAAAAATCTACTCTTTCCCTATAAACTTATTACTCCTCATAAGTACCCTACCCCTTCAGTAACTAACAAAACCCTTACACATCTAATAAAGCTCAACCTAGATTCTAAGCAGTCCAAGTACCTCTCCAACCTAATCCTACATCTAACTATCATTCTACTATCTGGAGATATACACCCTAACCCAGGCCCCCCAACCTCTCCCTCTACAGAAAAATCCATCCTACTTACCTCTTTAAATGCCCAAAGTATAGCTAACAAAAGCCCTAATCTCCATGCATGGCTCACACATAATAAACCTGTCCATCACTGAAACTTAGTTAAAACCCCACATAAAAGATTCTGAAATAGCACCACCCAACTATTCTTTCATTATAAAAGATAGAACCCACAAAAAAAGGGAGAGGAGTAGCTCTCCTATACCTATCCTCCTTATCAGTTACTCCCTATAACAAACCTACTCCCCACTTCAATAATGCTGAATTACTCCTAGCACTACTTCCAGTTAATAAACACAAACACATATGTATAGCCTCCCTTTACATCCCCCTGGTGACAATATTTCTACACTCGAGGACATCCTCTCCTGGCTTTCTGCCAATAGTAGCAATGAAACAATAATTTTGGGAGACATGAATATCAATTGGTCCTCCATTCAGTCTCCCACAAACCCACTAAATATCAACCTCTACAACTTCTCACAGCTAATCAACTCCATAACCCGGGCCCTCAAAAAACCTCTCCAGTGGTAGTACCCTAGACTGGATTTTATTCTCTCACCCCCATTATTTCTCTGACAGTGGCACCCTTCCCGATCCCCTTAGTGACCACCTACCCACATTTACACACAGACTTCCTTCACCCTCACATCTTACTCATAATTATATTACTACTCGCTACCAAAAAAACTTCAACCCTACTACCTTTTCTAACTCTCTAAAAGCAATAAACTGGAACACACTAAAAACTCTACCCCTGGAAAACGCAGTTGCCCACTTCAACTCAACTTTCTTAAACCTCTTAGACCACCATGCTCCCATAAAGACAAAAAGAACAAAAACCAAAATCACCCCTTGGTTAACCAAAAACACACTAGCGACTATGTACCTCAGAGATATAGCCTGGACACATTACCAGAAAAATAAGACTCCCCCCACCTATAATGAATACAAAACACTTAGAAATAAAGTCAAAAAGCTTATCATCACTGATCGACAGAACTACTTCTCCATACTCCAAAAGAACCATAAAACAAACCCTCAAAAATTCTGGAAAGGAATCTCCACTCTCCTTAATCCCAGCAAAATGGATAATCCTAGCCTAGACCCTAATGCATCAGACATAGATTTGGCTACATAATTTAACTCTTTTTTTTCATCGATTCTATTTCCAAACTAACCTCATCCTTCTCTACCACCACCACACCGTCCACTACACCCCCATCCTCCTCTAACAACACTACACCTCCCACTTCTGCTCCATCACCACCCTTAAATACCCTCTCTTCCCAGTCTCCACCTTTCTCATTAAAACCTATACCCACATCTACCATAAAAAAACTCCTTCAGAAACTGAAGCCATGCTGTAATGCCCCCAATAACATTCCTTTATACTTTGTTAGCATAGTTGCCGAAGCTATTGCCTACTCGATCAGCATTCTAATCAACCGCTCTATCCAAGAAAGTTTTGTACCCCAAATTTGGAAAAAAGCTTTCATCATACCTTTGCATAAAGGTGGCAACAATAACAATATCAGTAATTTCCGTCCCATCGCCATTCTATCTCCCATCTCTAAACTCCTAGAAAAGTGTATCCATCTACAACTCCTACCCCACCTCATAGACAATCACCTACTAACTCCCACACAACATGGTTTTAGACCCGGTCACAGCACTATGACTGCCCTTCTTTCCTTCCTAGAAACTGTGAATAAAGCCTGGGACTCTGGCCACACTGCATCTACCGTCCTACTTGACCTTTCTAAGGCCTTCGACACTATCTCTCATAATCTTTTTCTAACTAAACTGTCTAAGCTTAACCTATCCCCCTCCTCTCTCACCTGGTTCGCCAGTTACTTATCCAATAGATATCAAGCAGTCAAATGGAAAAAAGCCACCTCCTCATTCCTTAACACCCCAACTGGAGTTCCCCAGGGATCCATACTGGGTCCCCTCCCCTTCAATATATTTATAAATGATTACCACCACTCCATCCCTTTCACAAATATTATCCAATACACAGATGATTCAACTATTATCTGTTCTGCCACCTCCATCCCAACACTCCTAAAGCTCACACAAGACGCATTCTCAATCACCGAACAATGGATGAAAAAAAATCACCTAGCATTCAATGCCTCTAAAACCAAATTAATGGTATTTACTCTGTCTAAAGCCACCTCTTTCAATGTTAGCCCATTCTCTATCACTAGCCATAATAATACATCTCTCAAACTGGTATCAGAGGCCAAATTACTAGGGGTCCAAATTGACAATCAGCATAAATTCAACTCCCACCTACAACTAAATATCAAAAAATTCCACCAAAAACTTGGCATGCTCTACTGACAAAATTGTTACCTCACCCCCTCTACTAAATTCACTCTGTCTACCACATTTCTCATGCCCTCCCCTCCTCTATGGAGCCCCACTCCTAACTAACCTACAATCTTCCCTTAAAAGACAACTCTCCTCCTGCTATAACAAAATTGCCAAGTTCGCTACCAGCCATAAGTCCGCCACCCACCACTGTATATCTCTCCACAAACTAAAATGTCTAGAACTATCCAATCATCTCACCTACACTCAACTTACTCTTGCATACAAGCTCATTTTCAACCCCTCCCTTTGTCCCTCCCTTTCCTCTGCCATTAAAATGCACCTCCCTGATAGACTATTAAGATCTAACAACCAAAACCTAATAGAATTGTATAAACCAACTTGTCCCCCAGGTAAAAATCTCCTATCCTATGGTCTTGCACGTCTCTGGAACTCCCTTCCACCATCCATCCATACGACCTCAAACTGCGTTTCATTCAAAAAATCTCTTCACTCACATCTAACATCCCACTGGGAATGTGGGAATGCTCCTGCTCCCACCCCACATAATCTCCTCCCCTCTTTATACTAGCAACATCCATTTCACTTACTCTCCTAACTCATACATCCTGCTCTTGCATGTACTAAGCTATTTACAATGAATATATTAGAATGCACCTCTTAAGTGCAAGGTTCCTTAAGATGTAATGGCTTCTCAGTATTCATATTGTAATGTTTTTCTTTAGTCTGTAGTATTTGTAATGATTGTAACCTAAAAACTTACTGTAATCTTGTTTGTTTTTGGAGCCATTGAAAATGGGTTCATCTTGGCTCAATGGACTAGCCTGATAAACCAACTGCAAATAAATTAATTAATTAATTGTACTGCCTACAGTTGCAGATGTCCCCTTTGTTTTTGAACACTGTCACAAGTATTCTTATTCTCCAGTCATCTGGGATATGCCTTTCTCTCCACACTGCTAGGGGTATCCTCAGAAGGCATTTCTCTTCTATCGCACCCAACATCTTTATCACATCTGCTGTGATTGCATCTGAGTCTTCCATTTTCCCTGACTTCCCTTTCCTTAGTGCTGTTCTTACTACTAATGGAGTGGGCTTTTCCTCTTCTCACAATGTAGACTGTGTATGGAGCAGTACAGCTTCTTTGGGGCTTTCATTTTTCAGAAGCTGTTGGAAGTACTCCTTCCATCTGCCTTTGATGTCTTATGGACTGCTGAGCAGGTTGTTGCTGGCTTCCCTTTAGAAGGGTGTCTGACTGTCTTCTTTATCTTCCTCTCTTTGCCCTGCAATCTGATACAGTTTCATTGTGTCATCTACTGAGTCACTTTCCAGAAGCTGATAAGAGTGCCTCTGATGCCTTGCTCTTTGTTATTGCAGCTCCCTAGCCTATTTGTTGCCAATCAGTGTTCCATCCTAGCCTGATTCATCTTTTCCATCTCCCACTTTTCCTGCACTCCTACTTTCTTTTAACGACTTCCTGAACTTTTGCATTCCACCACTCGTTTTCTTTATGTATCTTATCTCCATACCTTACTCGGCCAAGTATCTGTCCTGTAGTCCTCATACATGCTGTTTTGAGGTCCTGTCATTCTTCTTCAACTGCACCAATTTCCTCTTCTTCTTGAGGTGCTAGAGCCCTGAGTAATTCCTTGAACTGCTATTCTTTCTCTCCAGTCAACTTCCAGGTCCTCAGCCTGGTCTCTATTGACCTTAGAGCTTTCTCTGACCACTGCTTGCAGCTGATTGTGACAAGCAGTGGTTTATGCTGTGGGCTGTTTCACTGGGGATGACTTTGCAATCGCTCATTCTGCCCTAGTGCCCTTTTCTTACTAGAATGAAGTCTACCTGAGTTGCATGTTGGCAACTTTGGTATGTGATTTTGTGACTCACTCACTTTCTGAACCATGTATTGGCTGCTATCATGCTATTTGCCACACAGAAGTCTAGAATGGCCTATCCTCTATTCCTGTTAAGTGACCCATGTGGACCCAAGGCAGTCCTCATATCCTTTTCTGTCTGTCCCAATATGAGTATTCAGATCACTCATTATCAACAATAATTCATGCTGTTCTGCTTTATCTATTAGGTCCTGCTACTGCAGACTGAATGCACTCTTTTCCTCACTATCACATCCCTGCTATGGGGCACTGGCTAGAATTAAGAATACTGTCCTAGCATTAGCTTCAAGTCTGATTGCCAAGAGTCTTTCACTAATTCTGATGACATCCTGCACTACCATCTGAAGCCACTCCCTCACCACAGTTCCCACACCATTTCTAGTATGTCCTCCTCCTCCTGAGTAGTAGATGCTAGACCTTAGCAAGCACCCTCAAATGAAACATAGAAAAAGAATGTTGACTGTTCCTCAAGCCTGCAGTGGAAACAGATCTTGACTGACTAATTCCTGTGAAGTAGCAACCTCTTGCAGCAGAGGGCCATCTCCTTCTTTTAAATAAGCTTTAGCAGCCTTGATTTCTATGAACGTTTTAACCCAGATGAAAACCAAACTTGCACAAGGCAGAGTACAAGAGACGATATTGAAATCTCCATTGTCTGCACATCCTAACTGCAACTCTAAGCAGTGCACATTGCCTTCCAGATTCTCCAGCAAGATTGTTATCAATGAAAATTCTTGTTACTCCAGAATGAGGATGTGGCCTTTCATTTCATAAGCCTTGAACCCATTATTGGTCATGGTTGTGGTTGAACATTGGTTCTGGATGAATCCACTTGTTAGACTCTGTACAATCTCCTGAGTTTAATGGGAGAGTCAGAAGGTCTGTCCCAATGGTCCTGGTTCTGAACTATAAAATCCTCTCTATTACCCCATTAATTATACAGTTCTTCCTCTTTTGAGCAGTCCTTGGTTTCAACTTGTTGTTGTTGTTGTACACCATTTTGGCTTCTGTTTTCACACACTTCTCTTTGAATCTTGTATTCTCTGTCTGGAGCTCACTCACGGCATGCAAGGGAGTTTTACAAGGCTTTGTAATCTTCCTTGCTTCCCACTGCAGCAGACTGCATAAAGTCCTTGAGTTTTCCAAACAACTTCTGGACCTCACCCTCCTGCTTTCCAAACTCTGAGGAAAATCTGATCTACTGTTGCTGACTTTAGAGTGCTTGTCCCACGAGACTCAGTCAGTATTACCAAAATGTAATGCTCTGCTTCTCTGAAGGAGCTGTCTAGAAGCTTTTGCGGCTTTGTTTTCCTTATCTTTGACAACAGAGACATGTAGGAGCTATTTTATATTTGGAAGAAGCCAGCGTGAGCTCAGTCTTGTAAACATAGTAGATTCAATTTAAATTAACATGTGATCTTGGGCAGCTATCCGTCATGGGAGAGAGTCATACCAGAAGTTGCCCCCACCCACATTTTCTAATTTTCTCACAGACAGCACACGTTACAGCACCAGTGCTATGTTGCTCATCACCCCTGTTAGCTTTGTATCTGTTGTTATACCCAGCTTTCACTGGAAACCAATAGCAAAGCATCTCCACCCCCCCCCCATCTAGGAGACTTGATGAGACACTTGGTCACATGTGTCCTCCGCCAGTCCTCATGCTGTCTGGGATCACCAATAAGCATGGGCTGAGCAAAGCTTATAAAAAAACAGATCAGATTATAGAAAGAATAAATACTTGAGAAGCTTTTCAATGTCACAAACACAAAAGAAACAATGTAAAAAAAAAGTACTAAAGGAATACAAGCTAAACACAGGAAATATATTTTCTCATGTTATTAATCCTATCTAATGATACTAATCCTATCTAACTGCGGTGGTGGTGCTGCAGTAGCGTTGTCACCTCACAGTAAGACGTTGTCCTGTTCGATTCTCAGTTAGAGCGTCTTCTGTGTGGAGACATGCATGAATGGGTGTACCTTCATTGAAGGTTGTGCATCAGGGCCGGCAACTCGGCACGTAAAAATTATTGCAAATCATTAGCGGACTGGAGTTCTGCTGTGGTGACCCCTAATCGGGAAAAGCCAAAAGATACAACGACATTAATCCTATCTAACTTTGTCAACTCACATTACACAAATACTGATTTTAAATAAGAGTTGGAGAATCATCATTAAAGGAACAGTCAATAAGCTGTGTCAATTCTGCAATTTAATTAACTCTCTTGGTTACATAAACATTACACATAGTTTAACAATTTAGACCATGTTACATTTTAAAGCAATTTCCAAATCTAAAGTATATAAAACAATTACTTCTTACCTTCTGTAAGAAATTTAGTGGCAACTAAAACACAGAATCTTAACATTTCCCCATTACTTTCACGTTTCTCATTAACTTGATCTGCTAGTAAATTCACTATATTGTCTTTATTAATATCTCTGAGGTGTTCCAGTATTTTTGCATTAACAAGCCCCACAGTTTGCTCCAAATACCATATAATGGGGAAACTACTGTGTTTTATACTTTACAAAACCCGCAGAGGTGCAAGCAGACTTCTGAATTTTATTATTATGCATTATAATGCAGTACTTGGGGCAGTCGCAATGGTGCAGCATTTATCATTGCCGCCTCACAGAAAAAGGTTCTCCAGTTCGATCCTAAGCTGAGGTGCCTTCTGTGCGGAGTCTGCATGTCCTCCCTGTGGTCGTGTGGGTTTCTTCCTGGTGCGCCGGTTTCCTCCCTCATCCCAAAGACATGCTGTAAGTGGATTGGACACTCTAAATTGGCCCCAAGCATGAGTGCATGCATGTGTGTACCTTCTGTGGAAGGTTGGGCACCAGGCTAGCAACTCAACACCGTAAAACTCCACTGCCAATCATGAGTAGACAGGTGATCTTCTGTGGTGACCCCTAACCAGGAAAAGCCAAAAGAAGAAGAAGAATTATAATGCAGTACTTAGATGAGTAAGCCACTACCTACTAAAGAGGCATCAGCTGGTTACGTGGAATTCCCTGATCTTCACTCAGCAATGGATTGTAGCAAGGGTATCTCAGGGGTTGGGTGGCACAGTGGTACAATGAGTAACATTGCTGCCTTATAGCACAATGTCCTCTGGTTTGATTCTTGGCTGGGGTGACTTCTGTGCCAAATCAGCATGTCCTCCCTGTGTCCAAGTGAGATTTCTCTGGGTAGGCTTTTTATTGTTATAATGTAATTAATTTTTGTTGAAAATCATACTGAGCAATTAGAATCAACATCCAGAGCAAACAAAAGCATGCCAGATTTATTATGTAAGTGGTTTCAAGCTATCTATGCTGGCATGTCTATAACCCACTGTGAATATGTATAGCAGTCGGTCAAGAGAACTAGCACAACATTTGACATGGCATAAGGCTGCAAATGGTCTTAAAACCCTTAGTACAATAAAAACAGTCAATAAGCAAGATGGTATTACAATTAAGAAATAAAGACCCAGTATTGCAAAATCAAATACCTTTAATTGAATGCTTTCGTAACATCTACCAAATTTCATCAGAATAAAATATCCAAGAAACACGGTCATTTAAATAACACAATACAAATTAAAACATGGTTGCTAACTCCTTTAATCATTGGCTTTTATTTTTTTTAAAATGGGTTTGACTGATAGATGTTTATTTAGATGAGGAAATATATCAGCATAGCATTGAATTTACCAAAACAATTCCCTATATTAAAGGATATTTTTCCCAGTCACCTCCCCAAATCCTTTAAAACCTTTACTAAAATAAAGTAATTTTTTTTTAAACCATTGCATAAAATTTGGTATCTGCAAAGGGCATTGCTTTAATCATAACATTTATTTATTTAACATTTGTTTAGTGGGAAAGTCCAACTTGGAACAAAGCCAATTTTCAGCAGAGGCCCAGGGAGAAAAGCTCCAGGTGCATGTCTTTGTAATATGGGAGGAAACCCACACAAATGCAGGGATGACATGCAGAATCTGCACAGAAGGCACCCCCAGCCGAGAATCGAACTGGAGGACTTCTTGCTGTGAGATGACAATGCAATCGCTGCACCACTGTGCTGTTTAATGGAATTATAATGCTCATAAAGGCTTTGGTTTAACTATTATCCAGTTTGCCTGATATAATATGCTGGACATGCTGAGGAATAAGCAACATACAGAACCCCAGTTATGTGGCAAGAAAACTTACCAACACAGGTGGTAACTCTTTGAAAATGATGGATGACAACATTTGTGCCTTCCAAAATATAATCGCATTAATCACAAAAGCCACATTTAGTCATGTGACCCTAAGTAATTCTAGTAAACGCTTAATGCTCAAACATATTGCCCAAATTACTGAAAGGCTTATGAATAAATCTTGGAGAACCCATGATTTCACCCAGCTTAGGGTTTATAGATTTAATTCTACACAAATTACTAGAAATAGCAGAACACACATCCTTAGCATCTGCAGAATGATGTAAAACAAAACTGGGAGTGAATTCAGAGCCATTATAAAACTGGTTATGGATAGAAATAGACTTTGTCTAATTATGAGTATATTTTTTTCATGTCTAGCATTTGAAACAAACTCTTTTACAATTACCTATAAAGGGAACATTATGTTATTTGATTCAAACAAGACCTTGGTGGAATGAAAGCATAACAGGAACCAGTGAAATACTCTAACAGAGATGACAGAACCTCTCTACCCACCATGATCCTGGATGTAATCACTTGGCAACACTCAAACTGAAAGCAAAACAAAACAAAAAAACAAACAAAAAAACTTAACTAAGTGCTGTCAGTAAAATGCTCAGAATAATTTTTTAATCAAACTGGGTAATAAGTCAGTATAAACATGAAAGCTAACTAATAATCTTTGCATGGTAGCATCTTGATGTGCCCGGAAATAGAAAGGCAATGGGTAAATCAGCTTATAATAATGTTATTATCCCAAGCCATGGAGATCATTCCCACTCTGGTATCAAGAGTGTAGATATTTAGCAGTCCTTTAAAAATGTGTAAGAAACATACATTAAGCATGAGTCAGCTTACTCCATATGTGTCTTGCAACATTTATGTTTGTCTTGTAGGATCACAGGAGGTGTCTAGGCTAATGGTCCTAGAGCCTTTTCAAGCATATGCCATCTAACCTTCTAATAGTCTTTTACTAAAATGGTAAAACATTTTTTACAGATTTGTAAATTCCTCACAGAAAATCAACTATTCATTTACTTATTCCACAAAAAATATTCTTGCCTGTCCTTAGTATAAACAGTATGCACTGAGGTGACTAATGGTTTATTCCAAGTTCTCATTTATGTCAGAAGAGGCTAACCTCAGTAATAAGGTGACGGGAATTTTAGTCATAAAATGATTTATTGAAGAATATAAAAGAAGAATGAATGCTTTTGGGTGGCTTCCACCCTTCTTCAGAGTCAAAAATGTTTGAACAAGCAAGAAATGTTTATGTAAATCATGTCCAATCACATTTGTCTGCTGTAATTATCAACCAATAAAAACATATTAAAATTCTAACCAATAAAAGTGCTAGAATAGAATACTTAACCAATTAAAAATAGTCATTTAACCAGTAGTATTATGCATACAGATGAAATGCTCCAACTAAGAACATATCATTGTCACTTAAAAAAATGTGTCCAAAACATGTGTAGAATGAATAAATAACTATATGTTTCCTATAATAACCTCTAAATCATGAAAAAATAAATAAAAAATATCATTAAAAGTAACAGATGTGAAGAATGTTCACAGACCAATCATCAGGCTAATACCAGCCAAAAAGCCAATAAGATAACAACAATGGTAAAAGCTAGGTCTAATCTAAATATGTATGGCATGAAATGCAAACAGCCAATCAAGTTGTAAAAATCCAAGAATAGACCAATTGGTTAGACAGCCAATATCATAACTCAAGTCGAGATCTCGATCAATAAAGGACTGGGAGGTAAACTGCCAATCAAATTGTTTAAATTTGTGTACAAACCAATAGAACAGTCAGCCAATGTCATAACTCAAGTCAGGATCTCAGCCATTGAAGGATTAGAGAACAAACAGCCAATCAAATTGTCTAAATGTGAAAATAGACCAATTGGATAAATGGCAAATAAAAAAAAAACAACAAAGAACCCAGCTTTGTAAAAATGATCACAACTGTAGTTTATTATAAATACAAATAAAAAATTCCAACTAAAAACTTATCATTATTGCTTGGAAAAATATGTCCAAGACATATATAGAATAAATAAATAACTGAGTTTCCTATAATGAGCTCTAAATCACAGAATAAAAAAGGTTCTTCACATCTGCTACTTTTAATGATTATTTTTATTTTTTCATGATTTAGAGGTTATTACAGGAAACATAGTTATTTATTCATTCTACATGTTTTATTGCACACTTTTTTTAAGTAACAATGATAAGCTCTTAGTTGCAGCTATTCTAGCACTTTTATTGGTTAGAATTTTAATATGTTTTTATTGGTTGATAATTACAACAGACAAATGTGATTGGACAGGATTTATATAAATATTTATTGCTTGTTCAGACATTTTTGAATCTAAAGAAGGGTGGAAGCCTCTCGAAAGCACTCATTCTTCTTTTATAGTCTTTAAATAAATTGTGTTATGACTACAGCTGTGGTGATTGCACTGGTATATTTTGGGACTTATATCTACTTTCTACAGTGCTGTTCTTTGGGTACTGTTGACTACATTACTCTTCTTATTGATATATATATATATATATATATATATATATATATATATATGTGTGTATATAAAGACTGGGAAAAATGTTTAACTTCACAACATGGATCTAGTTTTACAAATGCTTCTCGCAAAGCTTCACTTTTTATAGACTATATTTAATCAGAAGTTCTACTGATTCATTCATGGTGCAGTAAATCCTGCTTCTAAATTATTTATGCTTGATCATTCAAGACTGTACTGTAGGCTGTGTCCTTTAGGCCTTACCATATTTAAAAAAAAAATGTGCTGATGAAGGCCACATTGAATGCAGCAGAAAAACTGCAAACTGTACCCAGTCCTCTGTTAGGCTGCTTTAATCAATTAATTGTTCCCACAGCCTATATCATGCAAAATTGGTGTGGCTCCAATGTACTTTGAGCAAATTAAACTTCAGATGTTAAATGCTTCCTTGTGTGTGTGTGTGTGTGTGTGTGTGTGTGTGTGTGTGTGTGTGTGTGCACGCGCATACGTATGAAAACATTAGTGCTTTAGTCATCTCTCTGTTCTTCAAATGTACTGTATTCAAACTAAAGTTATGCACAAATGAAATTACAAGTGCACCCATTTTATTCTCTAGCTCCACAAGCTGCATAATAACCGTAAGAAAGTTACTTCATGTATAAAATTAGCTCAGCAAGCAATAATAAATTATATTAATACTACCCAACAAGGTACCTGATTGATTACTTATCCACTGGTCTAAGAAATTACAGCATTCACATTCCTTGCTGACTTAGCTTGTTAAGCCCATAAGCCATACAACAGCATAAGAATAACTGCATAGTTTGTAAAATTAATTTGACACGCAATTATTGATTAATTAATATTCCCCTAAGAGAGTAACTATTCAGTTCAAAAATCACAGCTTTTATGGCTTTTGTCGACTGAGGTTGTTAAGCAAGACTCTGTCTTCAAATCTCTGCACCACACCACTGTCTCAAAGACAAGCTCAGCTTATTTTCATTAAATGATGAAAATGCGGACCTGAAAACTAGTTAAATGTAGATAATATACTTAAAGTAGTATAGACCACACAAATCATTCATATACAGCTATATAACTTAACCTGTATTTATGTGTGTGCGATGAAATATGTGGGAATTTACAAAAAGTACTTCATGAGAGTGGTTACTGTGGAGATGCATTCCTTTCATCACACAATGCAAATGTCTATGGATTTTATTCATTTTTTTTTAGTTTAGATTATTGTTTCCCATTCACCTCAGTGGGCTGTGTTAAGTGATCAAGTTGTCTACAGAATAGATCTTTGAATAGGTTATGTATATTTTTGTTATTAGATTGCCTCATGGGCAGCTTTCTGTTCCATTTCTGAGGTAAGTTTTAATTTTTACATACTATCTGATACTCTTTCTGCATTGTTATAGTAATATAGAAAGACTCATGTTCAAATATATTAGTTTTATGATGTTCTTTGATTCAGTTAATGTAATCCCAGTCCCAGTGGTGGCTGGTGATGTCAAATCAAAGGGGGGCTGCAGGAGACAGTGAAATGGGTGGAGCCAGTGAAAAGGGGTGTGGCCAACTATAAATGGGTGAAGCTATGCTTAAAACCACAAAAATTGGGACTTCAAATACACTGCCCTGGGTGCCAAACTGTCATTATGAGAGTCCAATAAAGACAAAATGAAGTGTAGAAGAAAAAAATATTTCAGTGCATTGGCTACATGACAGCTTACTCAATATCTAGATGGAAACAAAAAGATTGTGATGCATGAAAAAATAAATTAATTTTTAAATACATTACTGGAATGCCAGTCAAAATCAAGTATAAAAAAGCACCACTCAACTCAAACCACTTCTTCTTGCAATGCAGCTCAGTTTATAATTTATATTCACCTTTATAAAAGTACCAAGTAACATGCTGAAAGTAGCAATCTCTGTGATACCCCCACTTGTAAAAAAGGTTTCTTATCCAAAAAAGACCTGCTGCCTGACAAAAACTATCCACTTGTTTCAAGGGGTAAACATGATCAAAGTAAAAAATGAACAGCAAACAAGAAACAAGCTCAAGATACATTGCTTAAAGGATTACTGCACAGGTTATGGACCACACATGACAGATTGGCATTCTGTTTAGTTTACGGCTAAAGCCTGCAAAGATTACTGCAAGTCTCCAACAGATGTAATCAACTTCTGAAAATACTGTAATCCCGTCCTTTATTACAAATACTGTCATATGCATTTCAATACCTAAGGCTTATACGGGTCACCTTCATTTCATTGATAGCTCATTTCACTAACAACCAAATCAGCCAGACCAATTCACTGAAAGTTCATTTCACTGACAATTCATTTCACTGACAACTCATTTCATCAACAGTTTTATATGGCCTGTTTCCCACTGTAGCGTGATCCTGGAGTTAGTATATATAGTAAGGGTGTGTGTGGGGGGCACAGCTCCCCACATTGCAGGGTGTGGAGGTGAAGCTCCCCCACATACTTTGGTTGCATATTGTTTTCTGCAAAACAGTTATTCATTGTACTTGTAAGTATCCATCTGTATAGTTTAAAATGTTTATAATATGTGGGAGGCTTCACCCCCCACACCCCCTTATTATATATTCTAACTCCAGGATTGCACTGCTGCATGGAACATGCCATATATAACTGTCACCAAAATGAGTTTCAGTGAAATGGGTCATCAGTGAAATGAGTTTTGAGTGAATTGGTCTTTCTGATTTGCTTGTCAGTGAAATGAGCTGTCAATGAAATGAAGGTAACCCGGCTTATACATATTCTGTATAATAAGAAGCATAAATCAACAGTATAAAATATGACAGAAAACCGAACATTCTGCAAAATCAAGGACAGATGAAAAGCCACTGTAGTACTTGTGTCTACACCTTGGATGGGGGGGATACTCTGCACACTTGCACTGCATAACTGCTCCTTGCCTTGCTTGGACACATCCAGAGTCACTTCATGGGGGAGTGGTGTGCAAAAACTGTGTCACAATTTGAAATGTCTCTGGCTGATGGTGATGTCCCTGACACATTTGTCATACCTCTCAACCTCAGCGCAATAACTCTGGACACAGCCATAAATAGAAGTGGAACAAAGGCCCAAAAATAACAACAATTTTTAAATATGGCTCTTATAAACTTAGAATGATAATAGAATAGTAGGTCTTGCATTAGTATGAATTTTCTGAAATGTATGTAATCTGAAACTCAAATGTCTGTCATTATTTTCTAACTTCAATCTTTAATGATTTGCCACTAATTTGCCAGAAAACCACAATTATATGAAAAACGGACCAAAAATGTGATGCAAAAATATAAAATAACCACACAATACAGCTGGGAACCTGTCAAAGAAGGGACACTTTTTTAATATTAGTACTGTTAAGTTGAGCAGCTGACAAAATAAGAGAATCTACATGCATTTCTGAAATAAAAGTAATCTATAAGTCTGATCAATACAATTATTTATTAATTTGTAAACCCTCCACATGTTTTTCTAAAATTGCCATTTTGTGGAGGGATTATTAGGGGAGAGTAACATTTTGAGCCAAAATCAGGGACAGTTGAGAGGTTTGAATATACCTAATTCTATAAAGCAATTTATTTGCATGTACCTCAATGCAGGAAATCTGGACAAGGCCAAATATATTGGGGGAACATACAAACAGTACTAAAATTGCTTTTGTATAAACTTAGACAGTTAACAGAATAACAGTCTTGCTTTAGCATGCATTTTTCTGAATGATATGAATTCTGAAACTCAATCTCTCTCATTACTTAGGGACTTCATTCCTAAATGATTTTGCCAGAAAACCACAAATTTTATGAGGAACAAACCAAAAATAAGAAGCAAAAATCTATTCATTCTGCAAAAATCTGGACAATTGAGAGGTATAGTTCAGCCATGGCTGGCTGAGTTTTCCACCCTTCCCCTCTCACAAAATCATGGTATAATGGGGCCTCCTCCCTGCAGCCATTCCAATGTCCCATTACTTTGGTATTTCATCCCATTTACCATAAACACTGTAATGTGCATACTGCTTTACTTCTATGATGATTTGGATTTCATTTAAAAGTTTTATTTTACATTTTACAGCACAAACACTAATACACATCTGCTAAACAAAGCAATGCAGTCTCACAATGAAAACAGACTTAGCATTAAATGTCTCTGCCCTTGAAACTCACATTAATTGAAACAGAATTAAAACTCACATTCAAAGAAAATACATCTGGCCAATGGCTAGTAAAGATTAACTTTGAGCTGTTTCCAAATTATAGGACTCTTGCACAAGAAACATACATGTGTTTTTTGATACACCTTCCTGATTGCATTACATTATATTGTATAATACAGTCCACTTGTTAGACAGCATTTTAAATTTACTGTTTTGAACATTTTTCCAGTAAACAATGCAACAAAATGCATGCACCAATAATGAAAAAACTGCCCAAGTCAGAACATTTCCATCATAAAAGTCTACTCAAACTTCTACAATCCACCAGTATCAGTAAATATGCAGAAGTAAAAGTCATCTAAATAATTCCACATTAAAGAGATCTGTAACTAATGAAGAGGTTGCTGCTAGCAAACAACTTTATATTTCATTGTATCATCTACCAATAAAGTGCATTTGCCCTTAGGGAATACATTGCCTATGCTACATTAAAAAAATGACAAGCTAGTAATATTGTAATATGGACTGGATGGCAAACTAATAACAGGTTCATAGTTACTAGGTATCTCTGCCAAAGAGGACATTCTCAGGACTGCAGCATCCACCCCCTTTAAAAGTACAACACAGTACAGTATTAGCAAAGCATCCACATACTGTGGGAGCAGAACCCACAGCCTTCAGCATCAAAAGCAAGTATACTACCTGTTATGCTATTAACAATGCAAGCAGACAGCATAAGCAGCACTAAACTTCTCTTCCCCTGAAGCTCTCAGATCCTTGTAAAATCCACTAGACAATGGAAGTCTCTGGGACAGGAATCTATCCCTCCAGCACATCCTATTTATTGTTGTGGTGAAGTTTAGATCCCTAGAGCATGTAACTCAATTGTATCTCTCAACTTTGCAGCACAAGAAATCTGGAAAAAGACAAAATTTATTGGGGGACGCAAAAGCCTAAAACCAGGGATACATTTTAAACATTGCTTCTATAACCTTGGAAAGTTGCTAGCTAGAATAAAATGCTGTGTTACCACCATGCATTTCACTGCCAAGTCTTGAACCCAGGACCCTGTGCACTACAGAGCAACATACCACTATGCCAAATCAGCTATTTCTTGAGAGACAGGAAGACTGAAACTTAAATGGCTATCATTTAGTGAATTCAGTTCTTACCATAACTCTCAACCTCTTAGCACAAAACACCTGGACAAAGCCAATAATGGGGGAATACAGCCCCCAAACATATTCGGTGAATTCAGTTCTTACCATAGCTCACCACCTCTTAGCACAAAAAAAACAGACAACGCCAATAATGGGGGAATACAGCCCCAAAAATGGGGACAAATTTCAAATATTGAACATATAAACATAGAACATTGCTAGAATAAAAGGTTTTGTGTCACCGTGTACTTTCTGAAGAATATGAAGTCTGAAATTCAAATGTCTATCATTATTTAGTGAATTCAAAATCCAGAAAACCACAGATTTTATAAGGAACAGAACAGAATAAAAATATGAGGCAAAAATCTGAATAAGTTTCACAAGTGGTGGGTAGGGAATTCAAGCTCTTGCTAGGGCTTGAGTCTGAATTATTCTCTCTAGCCATCTGGAGCATTTTAGACACACACACACACACACACACACACACACACACACACACACATACTACCTGAGTCCATTTCAGCTTTGTATGAAATGAAATGCAAACTTCAAAGTGTCTCAGCCATGTAAGCTTGAAATGCAGTTCCAACTCTACAAGTCAGTCCATTGAAATGCGGTCCCCAAAGCTGCCTCTCCACTGAAATTCAATTCACATTGCGGTCCTGCGAGAGCAGCAATAGCTACCAGCCTGTAGATATTGCAGTCTGATCCCCTCCCAGTCTATGCAGTTGTAACTACATAGACTTCTGAGGCATCTGCAGTCTGATGCCTGCTTTCCTAATCCGGACTGCTGTTTAACCAGTCCAGATCTCTGCATGCATGCACGGAGTTCCGGGACTCGCTACTTATTTTTTAGTTTGTTTTTCTTTTCTCTTTTACAGCTGGGGGGCTCCAGTCCTGCAGTCCAATAGCACGAGCCACCACTGCCCAGTCCTAAGTTTTAGATTTCGGTCCATTCTGCTTGTAAAGAAGTTTTGTGATTGACCATTAGCAGTTGTTATATCACTTTGTGTTTCATTCTGTTATTTTAATTTTAACTGTAGGAAATGCCAACCCTAGAAGGCTTGATTTAGGTGACAAATGGTGTCTTGGGGGTTAGACTTTTAAAAGTATTACACCTCAGTTCAGATATACATTTTTGTCACACCCCTTTTAATCAGTGTTAATTATTATGATGGATGGATAGAGAGAGAGAGACTGATCGTTATATAAATGGAGAAATGTGAATTTCTGTGCTTGTTTGCATATGAGCAGCAGAAGCCTTATTTCCCAAACATTATCTCTTATTTTTCTAATGAAGCTTGAAGCTTTCTCCTTTCATTTAAAACATGTGCACCATTCCTTCCTCTCCCAAATTAAAATATATGTGACTTTCCTTTCTCCCTGTCCTCCTTTCTCGTCTGCACCAATTTTGCCATTTGTCTAACAGTCAGTTTATATTATGCTCCCTTCTGCCTTCTTTATCCACTGTGAACATGTTCAGTTTGTAATAGGTTCATAGGTAGGTACTAGGCTATCTGCCCAAAGGCATTTATAAGCCTAGCTGGAATATGTTGGCTTTCGCTGCCCCCTTTGATTAATTCCCTGTGCCTCTGTCCAGCAGCACCACTGAAGTGATCCCCGGGGTAAACTTTCTGTTTCCCATCAAATCGTCAAGGTTTCTCTTTAAGAGTGTTAGTGAGGAGCTCTGCCTAATGTAGATTGGAATCTTGTTCCAGAGCATGGGAAGTCTCTGGGACAGGAATCTATCCCTCCAGCACATCCTATTTATTGTTGTGGTGAAGTTTAGATACCTAGAGCATGTGGCTTGAGGGGATATGGTTTTCTTTAGGTGGAGCATGTCTATCAAATCTGGGTTGGACATGGCTTTGTATGTCAGGCATTGTATGTCAGGCAGAGATCACCTCTGAGAAGGCAATATGCAACCGAGTACAGCTGGAGTTTCTTCAGTCGAGTTGCGTAGGGCATCTGTTTGAGGCCAGTGATCCTCTTGGTGAGGTACTTCTGTGGTCTTTCCAGCTGCTGCAGGTGTCTTGTAAGGTACATCCCAAATGGGGCGTTGTCCTCTATGATGGGTCTGATGAGTGATGTGTAGAGTGGCACAATGACCTCTTTTGATCTGGATGCAAACCCTTTTGTGATTAGGTGGGCCACATAAAAGGATTTTCTAACCAATTTGGCAATGTGATTATCAAAGAAGAGATTACTATCTACTTGGGTCCCCAGATCCCTTATTACATCTTCCGTATTTAGGGGCCTACCACCTATGTGGTAGTTTGTGGGTCCGTTGTTTTTTCCAAAGGGGATGACTATGCACTTTTTGGCATTTAGCTTGAGGCCATAGTTTTGACACCAGGCATCTGTCTCAGTGAGACCCTTTTGGAGGATGTCTGTGTCAGCCAGAGAGTCAATTATAGCCCCTAGTTTTCAGTTGCCTGTGAACTTGGTCAGCCATAGTCCTCCTGCACATGCCTGTACCTCTGAGAAGTATATGCCGAACAAACTCATAGTTTCATTAATCTGGGCCAAGAGTATAGCCACATATACACCACATACTCCATGGAGACAAAAGCACTTATATTTAATACAAAGTGTGCCATTCATTTCCTAAGGTGGTTTTCTTTTATCTGTGGAGGATGTGAATGAATTAAACATTAAAACAGTCTTTCTTTTAATCTCAAAGCTTTTTATCAGCTACTACCAGTGCCTCTCCTCATTCACTGGGTCTACTGGACACTATTACTCACCTCCAGACTTGCTCCAGCCCTTGTTAAGGGCTAGTGAGGAGACAGGCTCCTGTGCAGCATTATATTGCTGCTGTGGAGTGCTTTTTGCAGGTATACTCCAGTACCTGTTCCTTGCATGCACCCTTTTACATCTTGGAACGGACATGCCATGGGGATATGCTGACATACTGTCCCACCTCCTTTGTGACTCAACCAATGTCCTGCCACCAATTTCCTTTAGGATAATGCTCTTTGTGCATGTTCTAAGTCAATGCAAAATACCAACTACATGGTACTCCTATTTGCATGTCCTCTACTCCAGGATGAGCATGCCTATCATTACCTGTTGATGCCGCAGATGCCCAAGCTGCTAATCAAACACTGATCTTCTGGGCTGTAGTCAGAACTTTCTTCCTCTACTCCAATGTGTTGGCAAAACAATCAATCTTTTTAGAAACATTGTTTTATTCTGCTGCCTGCCATCACCAGCCCTCCCATAATCCACTTAGTCCATTCATTCCATTTAGAGTGACAGCCGGTTGTGGTAATACAAATCAATATAAATATATGACAAAGCTGTAAATACTATAAGGCAGAAGACAATTCTGAGAAGGAAAGAAATGAGAGTTCAACACAGGGGAAATTTTAGTGGAAAAAAATTGAAAATATATCTAATTAAACATTGTGGTTATGAAAGAATAAGTGTTATGTTTGTGTTATCTTTCATTATATCTGTGATGATAGGAGGTACTGCCATCCATGTCAGGATAAATAGGGCAGAGGATTTGTAACATATGCCAGCACAGCTAGCTGGAATTTTGTAAAGAATTATATGTCATTTGTGTATCAAACTGATTTGTACAGAGGCTTGTGTTTAAAAATGTATTTGTAAAGTTGCTTGTTAAAATGTATCAACAGTGTGCTCCGCTGGAAAGAAGAAATGTACATGTATTATGGCAACTGAATTAAATGTACATGTTTCAACAGAGGATACTGGCAGAACAGAGGTTAATTAGAATAGAGCTGTAGCAAACTTTAAAATATATTTCCAACAGCAAAGGCTTCTAATGGTCAATAAAGACTGGAAAGCGAGAAACTTTTAGTGCATAAAATACTTTATTCCACGCTTTCGTCTAAAAAAGACTTCTTCAGAAAAACAGTTAAACGAAAAATAACCAGCTTAAGTACTTTTAAAAAACTCATTAAGGCCAATTAATTAATGCATACTTGATCCCAATTAAAATATCAAAAAATTGAAGACATATTCTCAAATACTTGTTAAAACACAATAAAAATGAAGATAAATATTAAATTTATATATAAGCTACAAAATAGTGTATAAAAATACATAAATTAATAAAGCAGCACATTCATACTTTAACTTTTAGTTTTCTGTGTTTCAAAAAACACTTAATATCAATAGCTTCATTTAAGCCAGGTTTTCTATACGTTCCTAGCTTAACCTGCCAAAGGGTTTCTCTCTGCTCCAAGTAATTTTTGAAATCGACCCCTCTGTGGTCTAATTTAACAACTTCTAATATTGAAAATAAAACATTTTTGTATTTACTACACTCCTCAGTATGCTTATACAATGCGTTATTAACATCCTTTTTCTTTATACTGTAATAATGTTCTCTCATACGCTCCATTAAGGTGCATGTAGTCATCCCTACATAGAATGCTTCACATCCACTACATAGTCCAATGTAAACCACTCCCTTAGTTTTGCATGTTAGGTAGCCAGGAACACTGTAGGTACATTTAATGTAGGGTAACATTACATATGGTCCTTCTGATATGTACCTGCAAAAAGTACATTGCCCACACTTAAACATCCCACTTTTCTGGCTCAATTTTAACTGACGTGCCCCCTTAGAACTTTTTTCTAACAATTTTTTAATGTTGTTATTTCTATACACAAAACTAGGTTTGCACCCCAACACATTAATTAAATGAGTGTTACCTTCCAAAATTTTCCAGTTCTTCTGAATGATCTCCCTAATGCAACTACTATCTACTGTCATGTCTAGATTACAGATAGTACTAACTGCATAATTATCATTTAATGCCCTCATTTTGTTACTAACAAAAGGAACGTTTAGTATAGGAGGGTATAAAGTTTCTCTTTTATCCAAAATGTCCTGCCTAAGGATGTGGAGATATTCACTGTCATACCCCCTCTCCAAAAACATCTAGGTAATCCTATCAAATTCTTCTTGTAACTCTACACAGGAGGTTGTCATACAGCAAAGCCCATATGTATTGTCCCTTTGGGATATTCTTCTTCATAAAAGAAGGATGATTGTTCTTATAATGTAGATACCCATTGGCAAAAGTTTCCTTTCTGTGTATTTTACTGTCAAATAACTTAGTTTTTTCATTCCACTTCAAACATCCATCCAAAAAGTTAACTTTACTTACACTTTCACCTTTTAACAAATTGCAAAAATTAATGTATACTTGATCCCAATTAAAATATCAAAAAAATAAAGACATTCTCAAATTATTGTTAAAACACAATAAAAATGAAGTCAAATATTAAATTCATATATATTGACTATAAAAATACTGTATACAAATACATAAATTAATAAAGCAGCACATTCAAACTTTTTTTACTTTTAATTTTTTGTGTTTCAAAAATCACTTAATATTAATAGCTTCATTTAAGCCAGGTTTTCTATCCTCTCCTAACTTCACCTGCCAAAGGGATTCTCTCTGCTCCAAAACTAAGGGAGTGGTTTACATTGGACTATGTAGTGGATGTAAAGCATTCTATGTAGGGATGACTACATGCACCTTAATGGAGCGTATGAGAGAACATTATTGCAGTATAAAAAAAAGGATGTTAATAATGTATTGTATAAGCATACTGAGGAGTGTAACAAATACAAAAAAAAAATATTTTCAATATTAGAAGTTGTTACATTAGACCCCAGAGCGGGTGATTTCAAAAATTACTGGGAGCAGAGAGAAACCCTTTGGCAGGTTAAGTTAGGAGCAGATAGAAAACCTGGCTTAAATGAAGCTATTAATATTATGTGTTTTTTGAAACACAGAAAATTAAAAGTTAAAAAACTTTGAATGTGCTGCTTTATTAATGTATTTTTTATATACCATTTTTGTAGTTTATATATAAATTTAATATTTAACTTCATTTTTATTTTGTTTTAACAATAATTTGAGAATATGTCTTTAATTTTTTGATATTTTAATTGGGATCAAGTATACATTAATTAATTGGCTTTAATGAGTTTTTTTTTTGAAAAGTACTTAAGCTGGTTATCTGTGGTTTAATTGTTTTTCTGCAGAAGTCTTTTTAGATGAATGCATGGAATAAAGTCTTTTATGCGCTAAAAGTTTCTCACTTTCCATTCTATTGACCATTAGAAGACTTTGCTGTTGGAAATTTGGTATGATGTTGGCTTTGGTTCTACGTTTCTTTCATTTAAACTTTAAAATATATATGAAATGAAATCACTTTATGGGTTAAGCCATAAAGATGTTATCCCACATTTATGAGTGGAGCCAGAGACGCAATGTCTATTGTTAGAGAATAGGTTGTAACTCCTATAGGAAGAGTGGAATGGTTTTATGACTTTCAGGAGATCTGAGTAAAGCTCTATCTGTGTGTATGGTAACACATAGGTGTTACATCCTGTCAGCTTCTAGTATTGGTGATAACATGTGGAACAAGTCATTCGACCAGATGTGTATGATTTCATTCTGTAAACCAAAAATAATATTTAGATATTAGTAAGAGTTTGATCTTAGCATTCTGCCTTTGATCTGACAACAATGACCACTCACCCATATCATCTTGTCTTTCTGTAATAAGTAATTTAACTAGGGAACAGTAATTCTTTTAGATTAGTCAGAAAAATATAGTATGATTAGAAGTACTGTTTTCCATAACTGTGTGAACCTTTCAATTGGTGTTATTTTTAATATTTCCTGTGGCTGAAACTCTGCTGTTTATTGTAAATAGACATTTAGTATTCCCATGTTCTTTTATTATTTATCAATAAATATATTTAAACTTTTCATTGTGGTTGGTCCTTTTTAGAGAATATTTAAGCTTTGAGAGTATTTGCACATCTTTATTTGGTGATAACTCTGGTCACTCCTGAAAACCTTGTTGTCTGGTCAACATTACCATTTGTATTACTATTAATTTCACTCAGTATAACTGGATACCCTTTTAAGAGCCTTATAGTAACTGACTGGTGGCAATGAATCTACCCTACAGTCTGGGCAAAGTCAGTACAGTGGGTAATCTGTGCCAGCCTTTCTCAGGTGTGTGTGTGTGTGTGTGTGTGTGTGTGTGTTTAAATTAAATCACAAAGTGTGTGTGTGTATCAGCTACTTGGGGCAGGGAGATGAAGCACTGTTTTCACAGTGCCAGTGGGAAGCCTTATTGGGGCCTGGGAAGAGACACCCAGACCCTGGGCTGAGTTTGTGCCCTGTGTGCTCTTAAGGGAAATACTGAGTGTATCCATTTGTATTCCAAGTGAATGGCTCTCTCCATTGCCAGTGGTGAGGATTCAGGCTCCTTGATTACTGGCCCAGCGAGGGGACATCACAATATCATATGGTTAAATACGGGTATGATTATTATACATTTATTTTATGATTTTTAATAAAAACTATATAATCTGTAGTCTTTTTGATAACTAGCAATACAAGATAATACTTTTATAAAACAACTAAAATGTATGCCATTTTTTTTCTAACAGTGGCTTAGTTCAAATTACTCTGACTTCAGAAGAAATAAATGAGCACAATTAGCTTGGAATAACTCAATATTTTGCAAAATACTCAAAGTCCACACTTCTCAACCTCTTAGTGCAAGGAATCTAAACAAAGCCTAACATAATAAATTTAGAAAGCTGCTAGAATAACAGCTTTGTGTTAGTATACATTTTCAGAAGGACATGAAGTGTGAAACTCAAATATCTGTCACTATTTAGTGACTTCAATCCTCAATGATTTGTCAGAAAAAACTGAAGTTTTATGAGGTACAGACCAAAAATATGAGGCAAAAATCTTGACATTCTACAAAATTCTGGATAGTTGAGACTTAGTTCACTTTGGTAAACAAAACATTTTCACTATATCCCGTATCACACATCCCGTACAACCAGATGATTTTGTTAAGAGATCTAAGCACTCTTGTTGATAGTTCCTTATTATTTGACAATCACGTCTGCAATCATTCAGAATGCCTTTTGTCTGGCCCACCAAATTTCCAAAGGCATCTCTACTAGATCCAAAGAAGTGTTAATTCCCCTCAACTCTTATCTCATCACATACATTATTGAAAATAATGCACCTTCTGGCATGAATATCTCTAAACATATCACTCAGTTTGAGAGACTTCAGACATTCATAACTAAAAAGATCAGTGGCTGGCAGCCCTTTCTCTCTGATCAGTCTATTACAGCCTCCTTCATAGATATCTGTCTCTATCCTTTTGAACCATAAAAGCTCCAATCCTGTTTTTCCACCAATTCCTTCAAAGAACTAATGGTACATCAAATACTCAGTTAATGGAACTAAATCTTTACCAGCAGATAAATGAGACACATTGACATGACAGATTCATATCACAACGTTTCCCTCACCTCTGGAACAAACTTCCATTACATGTCATGCAGAGCAGCACCCTTCCACCTTCAAGACAAACCTAGATAACTGGATGGATTGCAGCCTCAGATTTTCCCCTGGTGTATCTTATCTTGCTCTCTTTGGGGCTGGAAAGTGCTTGTGAATATATTTTTTGGCTAGATTTGTAACAGTTTTCAGTCTGTTTGACTAGTGCTTAATTAGGAACCTATGATTCACAAAGCAGTAACATTAAGAAGAGTGTTTAATGTTTTTCTTCAATGATGTGTTAAAGTGTTTGAAAGAAGTGACAGACCTAATGTTCTGAGGTACTTTTTTAAATGGCACCAGAATACTGAAACAAAAGGGATTGTTTTTGGCAGCTGATGTGATATAAAGTGGTTTACTATAAGTACGGTTGTTAGCATTTCTGAGAAACTGCCATGCATCAGTGTTTTGGCGGTGGGGAATGGGAAAATACATTCACTCACTAATTTAAACATCGGTAGATTCAGTAGAACAGAAGCTTTGCTTTCATCTGGAAGTTACTTGCATTTTCTGTGTGGTATAGTGGTGTTCCTGAGAGGCAATGAGGTGAATGAAATACAGAATTTTATTTTCTCACTGATGAGCCTACATACTTTAAAGAAAGTGTAATGCTATGAGTGGGAGAGAGTATGATAACCCAGGTTGTAGAATACTGATCTCCATGGCTGCCTTTGTCAGTAAGTGGGAGACTGTGTAGGCACTTCTCAGCTGTGCAAGCACCTTTTGCATTTGGGTGTCTACATAAGGTAGAAAACAAAACATTTGGCTCAACAGGAGGCCCAGGTATTTTTACTGAGCACTGGAAGAGATGGTCAACTATGTGGAGGAGGTGGTCATGCGGAGTTGAATCTTCAATTTGTCTTAAATAGATTACAGAAGGATTGTTTAGAAAAAATATTTAGTTTACTGGAGCTCATCCATTTCCTGAGAAGTGTAAAGTCATGTTGTAATAAAGTGTTGATTTCATTTTCAGATGCTGAGGCCCTAGTGAAGCCATTGTCATCTACATAAACAATAATATGAATGCATGTAATGTTATGTCTTAATGAGAATCATTAATAAAGAATAAGAAGAGAGCAGCAGTCCCAACACTGATCTCTGGACACACCTGTATAGGTAGGTAGTTAGTTCAGCAGCGTTATTACACAAAGTAAATGATCATTTCACTAGAAAATTTTGAAACCAACTGCACGCCTCATCAGAGAAGTAACTTTTTTGAGATTTTGCTTCAGTGTGTTATATGGTTAACACATTCAAACGTTTTTTTAGCTCTATGAGCATACAGACCAATGAGTTTCCCTTCTTTAAAACTGTTGAGGATAGCATTTCTTAGCATGAATGTAGCAGTTAAGGTGTTATGCTTTGGACTAAAGCTATGATGTTTTTCTGTAAGGAGACTGCATTGTGAGACATAGTCCAAGATTTGCTTATATATTAATTTTTGACATAGTTTTGATTAAAGTTCTATGATGGCTATTGGCCTGTAGCCATAATTTATTTTGGGGGCACAAACTCTCAGTAGTGGGATTATGATGATTGACATGAAATGTTTAGGAACATGTTTAGTGCATGGTGAAAGACTGAACATGAGAGTTAGTGGCCCTGATAGTTGTTTTCTTCATATTTTAAATAGGAAAGAATCTAATGTTTAAACCCAAATCCAACAACAACCCTCACTCACTGGATGTTTCTTGAGGATGTAAGTTCCTTATCTTAACAATCTTGTCTGCAAAATACAGTGCTGGACTGCATAAACCACTAACTACATGAAAGATTATTACTGGATGACTAGATGTTTCAAAATTCTCTTATGACATTAAAATAGATTTTTATTCTGCAAGACTTTTGTCTAGTTTGAAGCATTATGTTCACCAAGAACAAGTCTGTCCTTTAGAAGGTACATGTATCCTTATCTATTTTCCAATCTATGTTCAAGCCTTCTTAAACTCAGTTCTACTCATGTTTAAACCATGGTTCATGCTGTATGGAAGCTCTAAGTCATACACTATTCAAAGCAGTCAGATCAAGAGTGTTGGCAATTGTGTTAGTATAAGTGCATCAGGATTTGTCTACTTGAAAAGATCGAATGGACAAATTGTCGAAACCCATATGATCGAGACCATATGGTTGACAATTCAGTTTGTCGAACCATTCTGATTGAGATCACATTACAGTAGGGAATCAGGAAATTTTCCCTTTTCCACACTGTATGCAATGTCAGAGGTGGTATTTATAATTAGCAGGGAGTGTGGTGGTGGGGCTTACCCCCCTGGAAAAACATTGTTTCTGTTGTGTGCAGGTGCTGTTTGAGTTTGATATTTTTGTTGATGGACTGAATTGTCAGTCATATGGTCTCGACCATACTGATTTTGACAATTTGTCCATTTGATCTTTTCAAGGAGCTCCATCTAAATGACCCATATTGACCCTCCAAGGAACTGGTCAAGAATTAAGCACATGGTTTTAGAGCTTACATGACAAAAGTCCCTATATTTTATCAGTTCCATGCCCTGGAACTCTGGCTAGGTAAGGTCACACCTAAAATGAACTAAACAGTGGTTGAAAGAGGAGACAGGTTTGAGTGCCAAATCCCTTGTCTCAAGACCAAGATGGAAGACTGAGTCCAATGATTGTTCAAACAACCTGAGTGAAAGCAAAGCTCTCCATTAAATGCATTTGCTCCAAGACAAGTTTGCAAGTCTTATCATCAACCCAAGTATTAAAATACCAGAGGATTAACGATCAATCTGATTTATGTACTTGGTAAATGAGAACTATTGCTGAAATGCTCCAAGGTATATCTGTGCAGGGTATACAAGAAAAAAATCTATACTTCATTCCTACCCTTTTGGCATATTCAAAGGCAGTAGCTCCTACCAGCATCAGCCTTCAGTTGCAAACTTAATGAGTAACAAACAGCTATTCCCTTCTCCCAATATCCCTGTAAAAGGCTGTAGATGGCATGGCATTCTGGAGGAATCTATGATCCAAGATAAAGTTTGAGGCCTTTGACAAACCAGATTTCTGTATCAAATGCCATATCAGCCATATGTTCCTTGTTGGCTTGGTATTGCATAATACAGTCTAGAAAATATAATAAGGAGAATGGACCTGGACACTAGTGAGAGATGATACACTCATGACTGATGGACTGTCAAAAGCCAGGGCAAGTATAACTGGCATTTCGCCATTTGGTGGGCACAGCTGCCCAGGACAGAATGTGCATAGGAGTACTGTAGAATAGTGTGTGTGTTGTACCTTTAAGAAATGTTTTCAAGGACAGCATGTGCTAGCTTCAGTACCATTTTGAGAGTGCAGCCAGAGAGTGAGCATGAATGAATGTAATAGCTAGTTTGTCTATAAGTTTATCTAAGTTAAAGTTATTAAGCCTAAATCCTGATGTGTTTGTAAATAAAAAGCTGCTTGAACAGAACCCATGAATATCCGTCTGTTTTATCCTGACCAGACGAGTGACATGGTATCAGAACTGAGATTCCAGAGACTGCTTTTCAGAGATATAAGGTGCAGAGTTAACAGAAAAGGTAAACTAAGAGAACCAAGCACAAATAAGGGACAGAAATGAACCAAAGGTAATGAAAAATTGCACAAATTATTTATAGGTTCATAAGTTTATTAAAAAAGACAAAACAGAGCATTACAAGGGCACAAATAGCATTATTAAGCAAGCAAGAAGTACAAAAAGTTTATTAAACAAAATATTTAAAATTAAGATATTTGATAAAACGATTATCAGAAAAGCACATAAGGGGTTTGAAATTGCCTTGGAATTTCAAAAAGAAGCATGTTTAGAGTAAAATGAACACAAGAAAAGTATAACGGGCATGAAAAGAGATTAAATGAGCAAAACAAATATAATAAGGGCAAGAAGGGCACATTAAGCATAAATAAAGCAAGGTGACTGAATGTTTTTTGGGCAAGATGCTGTGTTTTGGCATAAGCTACTATTTTGCATTGATTGAAGCTATTCAGGGCATAACGAGAGTTATTTGAAGTCTCTCAACATGTGTAAAAATGCTTACAGTGTGTACTTATCACTGTGCATTTATTCTGAATAGTTTATTTGTATGCAAAGTGCAACTATTTTGTAAAGTGCAGTCAAAATACAGCCATTTTGAAAAGTTTCTTGTACTGGGTGTGTCTATTCACAGAGTGCTGCCATTACAGAGTGTTTCTTGCACTGTACAGAATTATTTAGCAAAGTACAGCCATTTTGGGAAAGTTTCAGTGCGCTGTGTACTTATTCGCAAAGTACAATTATTTAAACCATTTTTTTTTTTTTTACTTTGAGCTTCCTCTACCCAGTTTATTCACACAGTGCAGCTAGTTTTCAATGTTTCTTACACTGATAACAGGTGATTTCTTGCAGTGCAGTGTTTTCAAGAGTATTCTTGTGCCCAGGAGACTTATTTCGCAGAGATCAGTTATCCAGGGGCTTGCTGTGCTATTGGGCATAGTTACAAATACTAGCATATAATTCTGGCATATGTATATGTCTGCATGTTTGTACAATTACAAATGGACTTGGGTTGCATTGTGTTTTACTGTAATTTGTTGGCATGGCATATGGATTTCGAAAACCATCACTTCTTTGAAGCTAGCACGTGCATATAAATAGCAAGCACATGCTAGCTTCAGTGCCATTTTGATTGTGCAGCCAGAGAGTAAGCATGTATGAGTGTAATAGCTAGTTTGTTTATAAGTTTATCTACATTAAAGTTATTAAGCCTCAATCCCGATGTGTTTGTACATAATAAAGCTGCTTGAACAGAATCTATGAATGTTTGTCTGTTTTATCCTAACCAGAAGAGCAACAGCACCTTCTGAACTCCAGCTCTATGTTTCTTCAACAATCCATCCAGTTTTTCATAATTAATGCTTAAGAATTTTTTAAAGATAAATTACCTCCTAATAAGTGATGGTATAAGAAGTTTCAAAGCCCCTCGAACTCAGCTAACACAGACTCCTATGTAGAGCTGCACACCAATGCCCTGTGTAACCATTGAAGCAGTTGTATAGAATTCATTGTACCTGACCAGATTAAAACCAGGTCTTGCTGAAAAAACAAGACAAAGAAATGCAAAGCTGGACCAGTTAAAACTCAATTCACCAGAGACGAAAAAACAAGCCACTCTGGTGGACCCTTACTATAAAAAAGCTATACAAGAGAAAGAAACTAATGTCCAAGAACAAGAGGAAACTGGCTCAGCAGAGGAAGAAATCCCTCTCTAGCTTAAACAAACAAATTAAATATGTTGTCAAATCCTCCAACGCTAATTACAAAGCAAAAATATCCTTCCTAGCTAAGAATGATCACAATGCATTCTTTAACTACATCCAAAATCTAAAAGGGAATGCATAGCTATGTGCTGAACTGGTTGTGGATGGCAGCACCCATGCTCAACCAGAGGTAATAGCCAACCTGCTTGATGACAGATTTGGAACAAACTTCACCACCCTGTTCCATCCAGTCTTTCCCCAAATTATACCTGCCACCATTCCTCAGCCTATCATTTAAAGAGAGCAGGTCATCCCAGCACTCTCTAAGGACAAAAACATGGCATCAATGGGACCAGACAACATCCCAGGATGCCTTTTAAACAACTTAAAACATGAACTAGCAGACCCATTTGGATCCCTGTTTAACCACGGCCTGAGAATTGGCTATGTTCCAGAGGAATGGAGGACAGCAACAGTAATCCCTCGGCACAAAGGGGGACCATCAACCAACTATGGGAATTATAGGTCCATAAGCTTCACAATGATTCTTTCAATGGCTTTACAAATGAGGCTAGTGAAGCTTATAGGTCCATAAGCTTCACTAGCCTCGTTTGTAAAGCCATTGAAAGAATCATTGTGGACTTTTTTGACAAGGACATAAGTAATCTCCAAACTCTGGACCCAACCTAATTCAGATTTGTTAAAGGTAGGTCATGCCTGTTAAACATGGTTGACTTCTTCAACAATGGCACCAAGGCACTGGATGAGGGAAAGAGAGTTTATACCACCTATCTTGACCTAGCCAAGGAATTTGACACAATCCTCCATGCAGGTATTATAGAAAAAATCTCCCAATTGGGAAGTAACCCTACATTACCAGATGGGTAGCCAACTGGCTCACTGGCAGGACACACACTCTCAAAGTGGGTGACTTCACCTCTAGCAAAAGACCAGACACCAGTGGTATGCCACAGGGTTCTGTGCTGAGCCCCTTACTGTTTGGAAATTTTTTTCCTCAAAGTCCAGTCAAACTTGAATGGCCTGTGGCTGACCAAGTTCCCTGACGAATGCAAACTGGTAGCAATCGCTGAGTTCCCCCAATGATGTTAATGTACTATAGTCAGGGTTAAAGCAGACAAATGAGTGGTGCCAAATACATGGATTAAAGTTAAATGCAAGAAATGCATTATTATTCCCTTTGGAAAAACTGATATCCTTGCTAATTACATTGGACAGCATCTACCTAAGCATAGACCCTTTGGTACATGATCTGGGTACTTAGGTTGATAATTTTATTTATTTTACATTTGTTTACCAGGATAGTCCGACTGGATATATGTCCATTTTCAGCAGAGGCCCGGGGAGAAAAGCTCTAATAGACAATAATTACAAAGATTACACATCAAGTTAGTTACATAGAAAATAGAAGACAAAGAGTTATTTACAATGTTTTAGTATTGTTCCCAACGGGACTCACAGTTTACATGGTCAGATACTTTAAAACAGAACTCATCAGACTGGTACAGTACATAGTTGAGTTTAGGTATTTTGCAGATATGTTATAATTTTATAGCTTAATCAGGGTTGGTAAATGGACAAAGCCAGTTTACTTTGAAATACTGTTTGATGCTTTTTTTGAAGAGACTTATGGAGGATTGCAGGGTTAAATGGTTTAGTAGAGAATTCCAGGTTTTGCCAACAAAGTTGGCAAACTGGGATTCCCCAGCTGAATTATTAGCCTTGTAAGTTTGGGCCAATAGTTTGTTGTCAGATTGTAATGACCTCAAGTTATTGTATGGCTTTATAATATTTATGAGTGATGGGGTAACCTCAGGCTTGTAAAAAATTTTGTGAGCTATTAAGAGTTGATTTAATTGAATTAAGATGGGAAGTTTTAGCCACTCTAGTTGTTTCAGGTTCTGGCAGTGATGGGTTCTATAGGTGGAGCCAGTGGCGAATCTGGCTATATGGTTATAACTATAGGAGAGAATATTCAGTTCAGTCTTATTTAGGTTTGAGAGTACAGGAGAGGCATAAATAAGAGTAGGTGTGACCAGGGTGATTGCAATTCTAGCCATTGGGGTTACAAATGACTTGTTTCTGTACAGAGATCCAAGCTTCTTACTGGTGGTCTGTATGGTTTTGTTGACCTGTAGGTCAAATTTAAGATTATTATCTATAATGACCCCTAGAAGCTTTGTATGGGTATCTGGGGAGATAGTGGTACCATTGTTGGATGTAACAGTGAATGAAAATGGGGTGGATCTACTAGTGGGGGTGAAGAGCAGAAGTTTAGTTTTATTGGGGTTCAGCAGTAGATGTTGGTTGGAGAGTCAGTTTTCAATAGTGTTAAATGTATTTTGGGTTAAGATATGCAGGTCGGATGGGGAGGTGGCTGAGCAGATGAGAGTGGAGTCATCTGCATATTGAATGCAGGTGGCTTTAGGGATAGCAGTGTGGAGGTTATTGATGAAAATAGAGAAGAGTAGTGGTCCTAGTATGGAGCCTTGTGGGATGCCAAGAGTGAAAGCTAGCTGGCTGGATAATTTGTCTTGCCATGATACTGCCTGTTGTCTTCCAGTCAGGTAGGATTGGAACCATTGGATTGTGTGTTTGTTCAGAGAAATAGACTTTAGAGAGAGAATGAGGAGTTCATGGTTGACCATATCAAAGGCTTTTGATATGTCAAGAAAGAGGGCAGAGGATATCCTATTGTCATTCCTGATTTGGTTTATGGTGTTAGGAAAGGAGGGCAGAGGTGGTGCTGTGATGTGGCCTGAAACCATGCTGGGAGTTGGATAGTAGGTCATTCTGTAAAAAGGTATTGCATTAGTTGCTTGTGTACGCATTTCTCCATTATTTTGGCTAGTGGGGAAAGAATGGTGATTGGTCTATAGTTGGATAATTCTGTGGAACTTCCATCTTTATGGAGTGGGATGACGTGGGATTTTTTTCCATAGGGAGGGGATAGTACCTTCAGACAGGGTTCTATCGATCAGTATAGATATGGGGTATGGAATGGCCTCTGTAGCTATTTATAGGTAGTCTGCAGGGAGGAGGTCGGCAGAGAGGGTAGTAGGTTTTAGTCTTTTTAACAGTGTTTTAATAAAGATGGTTGAAGCAGGTTGGAAGCTAAACTGAGGATGGCTGCTGGGCAGATTGCAGCTAGTGTTGATATTTGTGGGGGTTTGTTGGTTTGCTAGGGATTGGATTGTTTCCATGAAAACACTATTATAGGCGCCTGCTATGGTCTCTGGGCAACTATGGGTGAGGTTAGCAGGGGTTGGGGTGGTAGACTGACCTGGATGAAGGAGTTGATTTAAGCCTGCCCAGAACTTTTGTGGGTTGTTTTGATGTTTGTTTAGTAGGTTTTGGTAGTAGCTTTTTTTTTTTATCTAGTATGATAGTTTTTTTTATTTCATTCCTGAGTTGGCAGTATTTTAAATGGTCAAGTGGGGTTTTAGTTGACTGCCAGCAGGCCCAGGCTCTGTTTCTGGTTTTGATTTTTGACTTGGTCTCCTTTGAGAGCCATGGTGCTGGGTTTGATTTAGTTTTTATAGTACGTGCTGGAGCATGGGACTCAAGGATACTGAGGAAGTTAGTGTTGAAATATGCTATGGCCTCTTGTAATGATTGCTTTTTAGTTTTGACCAGTCAGCTGCCTTTAATTCATTTAAGAACATAGCAGGGTTGAAGTTCTTCCTGTTTCTAAGTGTTTTGTATTTGGTCTGGTGGGGGGTGCCTGCCTTGTGTTTTATGACATAGGTTAGTAGATGATCACTAAGGTCATCAGGGAGAGTCCCGGCTGTGTACAGTTGAGGTTGGTTATTCACTAAAATCCAGTCTAGGATACTTTCCCTATTGGTTGGTTTATTGATCCTAATGGGGGAGGTTATGGTCTGTTTAAATCCAGATAAGTTTATAGGGGTGATGGGAGGTCTGGAGGAGCAGGAGTGCCAGACGGTATTAAAGTCACCAAGAACTATGGTTTCTTGGGGATAGGTAGTGGATAGCCAATAAAGGATATCCTCCAGGGTAGTTATATTGTTACCTGGTGGGATGTAGGCACAGACGATGTACAAGCATTTGTTATGGTTAATCTGTAGTTTGGTTATGAGGAGTTATGCATTTTTGAATTGGGGTGGTTGTATGGTTTCTCTATTAACAGTTAGAGTATTTTTATACAGGACTGCTATCCCACTCCTTTCTTTCTGGTGCAGTCTAGTCGGTGTATATTATAGTCTGGGGGTAATATATCATTATCAGTAGTAGTTGGTTTAAGGCAAGTTTCCATAAGATACAATGTCTGTGGAGTGGGTTGCTAGGAGGGTGTGCAGGTTGGGAATTTTATTGTTAATACTTCAAATATTTAGGTGAAATGCTAGGAGAGTTGTGGTAGTGGAGTGGGGGTTATTGGGTATAGGTGGGCCAGGGTTGGGATGAATGTCCCCATGTATTATAAGGTTATAATGACAGGATATTCTAAGCTTTAAGATTTTGTTTATTAGTTTTATATAGTCTTTGGGATTGCATTTTGTGGCTTTGCATAGGTGATATATTGTTGTGGGCGGTAGACCGGGTGTGTGGAGGATGGTTAAGTGTGTAGTGTTGAGTGAAAAGTCATGGGAGGCTGTTTCAAGCTTTTGGGTAATGGATATGCAGTAAGGTGATAAAATAAAAATAGCAGGGGCAGTAGGGTAAGTAGCATTGTTGTGTTTGTTTGCATTATGTAATGGGGGATTGACAGTTATCAAGGTTGACTCTGCTAACAGGGTTAGTCGGAAAGGGAGGGAATAAATTGGATTGGGAGGGTGTTTAGTGATGTGTGAGGCAGTGATTGGTGGTTAGCATAAGGGGAGTGGCTTAAAGTTGTTTAAATTTAGCACTACTGGGGTAGGGTGGGAATAATCTGAACTTTGACCATGACATATCCACAGTAGTAAGGAAGTCCTTCTGTGTGGCACTTCTTATAGGTAAAGGCAACACATAAGGATGTTATAATTCCATTATACTCATCAGACCAGTAATTGAGTACAATGTTCCCTTTTGCACGTACCTCCTCAGACCCCTGCAGCAACTGGAGAGACCATAGAGGTTTCTTACCAAGAAATTACAGTGTACACAAAACAAGTCTTACATGGAAAGACTGAAAGCCCTGTCACTGTATTCTGTCTCCAGCAGGTTGCTAAGTGGTAACCTGTGCCTGGCTTACAGGGCAGTCTCTGACCTGGCCCTGATGGAAATGTTACAC
The DNA here is from genome assembly GCF_019279795.1 of Protopterus annectens. Lineage (NCBI taxonomy): Eukaryota > Metazoa > Chordata > Ceratodontiformes > Protopteridae > Protopterus > Protopterus annectens. The sequence goes on along the minus strand of NC_056747.1, from coordinate 318,821,612 downwards.
ATCCATAAATCAAACTACAGGAGGGTCACTCGCTCCAGGGATCTTATCCTAGCCTCTGACATGAACAGGTCAGGCGGCAGAGATAGATACATCACCCAGAGACTGCCACTTCTTTGGAACATGCCTCCACAATTCACGTGAAACAGAGCCTCTTTCTGATCCTCTTGCAACACAATCTAGATCAATGGATGGATGACTGCAAATTCAGTCCTAGAGTGGTGTCCATGTCCATCCTGGACAGAGGAAGCTGGTATTAAGTGCCATAGACCCTTACCTCTGTGAACTTAACTCGCTTAACCACTGACAATTCGGGCAACCTGGGATAAATATGGCTAGACTTTATAAGGGCTCCTGGACCATTAGTCTAGTAACCTCCTATGAACCTATTAAAGGAAACAAGGAGGTCAGTAGGCAAACATCTAATATGAGGTGCATGGAATAGCATAAAGCAGTTATAGTTATATAGCAAAACAAATAACTGAACCCAACAGATACCAGAAAAAATAAGATGAAAGGATAAGCAATAGCAAGTCAATTGTAAAACTATGTTACAAAGAGTAAACAAAGTTAAAAAGCAGTCTGCATTTACTTATGTAATAAAACAGATGTAATACAAAACTGCAAGTCAATAAACTGCTGAACCTTATTTAAAGAAAAAAGATATTAAGACAGCATAAACTGGCAGCCATAAATGAAAGTAAACTACTAACTGAAATGCAAACTTAAATATGGTATAGTTCACACATCCCAAAGTTTATATAATAGTGGAGTTGATGTAATGGTTAAGGCTTTCACATCAAAGAAGCAAGGTATAGTGTTTGATTCTGACCTCTGGTCACTCTCTGGTTATTGACTAGGCTTGTAAGTAGTCTGCTGATTTAATGCCTAGTATTTACCTATGAAGATAAATGACTGACTGTGTGTCCCAGTGCTTACAACAATAAAATATCTCCTCCAAATTCTAAGCCAATGACACAGCAGAAAAGTCATGCAACTGGTTCAGTGGAGCCAAATTAAATCAGATGACTAGCAACTGAAACAGACTCAAAGCTTGTTAATCATCAGAAGTATTACAGTGCAGTCATGAACTGACTGTGTGTACCACAAAACCAAATGAATCACTTACTACAGTATAATGAAGCAGCTACCAGTGATAAATTACTGTGATAGCCAGTCCCGGGAAACAAGACAGCAAGGTTGTGCTAAAGATAAAAACTAGAATATTAGCTCAATCTCTGAAGCACAGCACACTGAAGCAGCATTCAAGGTAACAAGCAGTGGTGTTCATGTTTACAGTCCAGAACAGTGACCCACTTCGGCCAGGAACCACATTGATAGCTTTTGGACAGAAGCATCTATATCGAGGGTCCAAGACAGTGTGGTTGTGCAAATGGCAAAATTAAAGGACAGAAGAACACTGGTCAGAGTAAATGGAAAAATATACTCCAGTCTCAATATTTTGAAGACAGGGCTCAGTAATACAGAGGGATAAAGCCCTGACTGCACCCCAGGTGACTCTTGATTGACTAGTGGCATGGGTGCTAGAGTGACTGAGCTAGGGAGGATTAGAAAGAGCAGCCCACACCAGATTGCCCAATCTGAGAGGCTACAATGGCAGCATTATGTGCCTGGCAAGTTTCATGCTGTGAGTTTTATATTGCTTGGCCACAAGGTTCCACATGCTTGGAAGTGGCATGTACCACCCAAAGGCAGTCATTGTGGAGCTTGCAAGGCTGCTGTAGGGTGGCAGGAGTTAGGGCACACACTCTGGCAGCAGTATGCTGCTGCACCATTATCCTTAATCTTCTCAGCATGGGTGATGTTGAATCTGGGGAAGGCTAAAACATGTCTAATAGACTTTGTGAACAAGGAGAGGATCGGAGGCCAGTTATGGAAATGTAGGGGAGAAAAAATATTCTGTAGATGAAGCTCCAATGAAAACTATAGCTGATGCAAACGGGAACACCATGAGCTTATTCTCAAAACAGCAACATCCAATTTTCTAGTCCGAGGAAATTATCTGTCGTCTCTGAGTGGCTACTTCTGCAGATGATTGCAAATTAGGAGCTGTCATTGAATCTCACACTGACTCAAATGTTCTCCAGGAGGGGCTAACACAGACAAACAACTGGCGTCAGAGCCATGGACTAAAACTAAATGCCAAAAAATGCATAATAGTATCCTTTGGGAAGTCATCCATTCCTGGTAACTATCATATTGACAACACACCCCTTAGAGTTGACCCAGTAGTCAGGGACTTAGGGACACACAGAGATAGTAATCTAGCCTTTGATCATCATGTGTCTACAGTGGTGAGGAAATAATTCTATGTTGCACAACTTATAAACAAGGTATGGCATCTAAGTCCAAGGAAGTCATTGTTTGTATTTGGCATTCAACAGACCTATCATTGAGTACAATGCCCTCCTTTGGTATATACCTAACTGGGCATATCCAACAACTGGAACATCCACAGAGGTTCCTCACTAAAAGAATACAGGGAGTAAGTAAAATGGCCTATGCAGACTGCCTCAAGGCCCTATCCCTGTATTCTGTCTTCAACATGCTTTTGAGGGGATACCTATGCTTGGCATACAGGGCATTGTCAGACCCCATTCTGATGGACCTCCTGCATATCCACAAAACAAACAGTAGCAGAATTGCCCATTCTAAAGACTTAAACCTTGCCTGTGATATAAATAGGACATGTTGGAGAGATAGGTATGTATCCCAGAGACTAGCCCCATCTATGGAGCAGGCTTTCCATCCATTTAAAGTAGTGTTCCTCCCTAACCCAATTCATGTGCAACTTGGACAATTGGATGGGAAACCAGAAATGGAACAGGCTTTCCATCCATTTAAAGTAGAGTTCCTCCCTAACCCAATTCATGTGGAACTTGGACAATTGGATGGGAAACCAGAAATTCATCCCTGGTTTGGCACCTATGTCTTTAATGGAAATGGGTAACCTGTAAATGGTTCATCTCCCAGGCCCATGCTTAAACTTATCAAGGGTATCAGAACTTGTCAGAGATTTGGGATGCATGGGTAGGCTTAAAAAGGCCCTTGTTGGTCATTAGCCTAGTAAACACCTATGAACCTACAAAACCAGGCTGAGATTAACAGATGGAAAAACACTGGTCAGACAACTTTCAGCAGGGTATTACGAATCTAGCAATCTATCCACCACACGTTTAACTCAGAAATGCAGTTGACAGAAAAAAATAGAAAACACTGTAGCCTCCCAAGACAATCACTAAAGCCTCATGTAGGGAGACTCTAACAATACTTACATAGAAGAGTAACAAATGCAAACATACTCCTAGAGTTCCAGAAAATTATCAGATGACTTTACAACATCCACCAGTAAGCAATGACTAAAAAGTGTATGAATAAATTGTGTGAGAAAACTGAAAAGAAGCAACAATAATGAAACATTTCACTGACACTAAGAGATCAAATCAAAGAGTTCAGTGCTCAGCACTCAGTGACTTATGGTTGGCGAACACAAGGTATAGTGTGTGCAGTTAAATGCTGGAAACAGAGCCATTCATTTGTTGAGGCACAGTTCATTGAATTTGTGACACGGTGAACTAAAATCAACAAACACACCCGATCACTGCTGAGAAGGGAGTGTTAATCTATCTGCCTCCCCTTGCAGTATTCATGGTTGTGCTTATGTCTAGATTCTGTGATTGGGATGGGTACTGGGTTTTTGATGCTTTTTCTGAAATAGTTGCAGTTCAGTGGAAAAATAGCTCACTGAACTGATATAGATCCATTAGAAGTACCTCAGAATGAAAGCTAAAACTAATTAGCAAACAAATTAAATAAATACTCCTCACAGTAAGACGCTGTGCGGTTCGATTCTCAGCTAGACCGTCTTCTGTGTGGAGACATGCGTGAATGGGCGTACCTTCGTTGAAGGTTGTGCATCAGAGCTGGTAACTCGGCATGTAAAAACCAACTACCAATCATTATTGGACCGGAGTTCCGCTGTGGCGACCCCTAACCGGGAAAAGCCGAAATACACAAACAAACAAGGGAGCAAAATGCAAAATTACAACCAACAATAAACTAACATACAAAGACCCTCAGCAGTCAGCCACTTTCTGGTTATTTAGCACTCACTTTCTGGTTGTGTGAGTAACAGGTTTACCGAGTTCTTTTTAATAGTTGAAGTTAAACAGGACTGTAATTCAAATTGATGTATAGCAATTAGAAGTACCATCAGAATATAAACTAAAATGAATAAATAAATTAAAACACAATACCAAATAATTTATTACACCACAGACCCACACATATACCCTAGTTATATCTCTGTGTGGTCTGTGCTGAAGAGTTTAGGGGCGGCGGCACATACTTGTGGAAGCAGGTATGGACCTCAGCACCTATGTATGAGTTATCACACCATGCATGCACTTTGTACTCCTAAGTATGAGGCCCTTCCTTATCTGGCTGGGTATTTCATTAGGCCAGTTTATATTTTCCACTTCTCACTTCTAATTATTCCTTAGTCCATTTTTTTCTGGTCATTCAACCACATCCTTTGCGACACTATGCTACTGGGATGATGAAAGATGTTCGAGTTTGTAACCGCTTATAACTGTGACAGCAGCGGTCGTACTTACTAGCGTTTCTGTCATTTTCATGAGGCCGAATTCATAATACATTTTGATGAGGTCAGATGACAGACATCACCTTACAAAGGTGAAAATAATGAAAATAAAATGCATGTCTGCCATATGTATGTGTAGTTAGGGATTGCACTAAAAGCTGCTTTCTCAAACAATATAACTTGCCTGTCACTGCTGTTGTCGCCTCCCCAACTAATGCTTTTGGTTCAAAGTGAAAGCACAAGGTGTTCCGTTTAATCAGAAGAAAAGCTTATATTATTGAAACTGTGTGCATGTGTACAGAATAATATATACAAACATGCATGTAATTGCTGTGCATGTTTTTCCCCATTGTTTGGTGTGTGTGCGCGTGCACGTGAATATACATACATATGTATATATGTATTGATGTATGTATGTGCATGTTTGTAGCAGAAAGCTGAAATGCAATGAAGTAGCTCAGTTAAGAAAATATCATTTGAAACATGTGCCCATGAATGAAATAAAAGCAAAACCATCTTGTGATTACCTGCTCACAGTTCTAACTAACGGATAGCTGACATCACATCACAGTACATGCTGCTTTCCAATATTCTCATGAGAAGCTTGGAAAGCTCATCTGTCAGGGTTTTTGCTCAGAAGGCAGCGAGACTCTGCATGTCTTAAATGCCAAGTGATAATTTTAATTGAGAGCCTGCAGTGCAGTGATTTGAAATTAAACTCAGGTGATAAACCAATGGGGCATACAGTTCAACACAATGAATTTTCTAGTGTCACTATAAGATTGTATTCAGATAGCACCATCCGTAGAACCTTTGAGTAATTCTGGTCTCTCCCTGTCTCCTTTTTATTTATAATAGCACCCTTTCACTTGGAATTATGTGATATTTTTGCAGTAATTCATAGGAACTGGCTGCCTGCCACCTGGAAAAAAGATGCAAGCCTTTGTATGAAGATTCATCTATAGCATGCCACTTGAATTTTTCACATCCTCTACAGCAATACAGTAGCAGTGTGTACCCAAGTTATAATATGCACTATGCTCAAATTCCTTTCTCAAGTGTCACTGGATGAATACTGATTGAAGAATCAACCCTGGATAAAAGATTCTTTTATGGGACAGATATCTGCCTGTGGGGCAGTCTCTAACCCTACACCCCCCTCCCCAACAAGATGTTTAATTACCTTGCTGAACTACAAGGCTGTTCTTATAGAATAAGGGTGGGAAACCATAGCATGTACATGCTACCTATAACACTGTACAAGGCTGTAATGCTCGTCAAGAAAACAGGAGAACGGTTTCAGAATCTTGGGACTGAAATAAGACACTTTTATGGCTAAAAGATAGAAAAAAAGATCTCAAGTATGGACTCTATTAATATGAGGTGGAGCTACTAGCAAATAGAAAAATCATATGGGCAAAGCAGTTCACATTTATAAATGCAGTAAGTGTCTTTTCCTACACTAGACAACTATAGGAGAGTGGGTAGATGGGTAAGAAGTGTGTGTGTGTGTGTGGGGGGGGGGGTGGAGATAACCTGCACCCATATCAGGAGTAATAAGTGCTACATTCTTTATACGAGTCATCACTTCCTCCTCCAGAGAATCAGCTTTTCTCATCCGTGCTCTTAATGTAGTGTTCTTTATGAAATGAAGCATTATACAGATGAGTTTCAAAAAACAAAACAAAAAAATTTCTACTTATGAAAAGCTTGGCCTGACAAAATCAACCTACTACCTTAATTACGAGTTTCAAGTATTAAGGTGTCTCAGAAGGTTACACAACTTGCTTTCCATTTCAGGTTGCTTGTTAACATAACTTATATCCCTCATAAAATCTCCTGATGCCACCTCCTGTTGTATTGGAACTACATAAGAACATCTAAGGGATGTAAGTACGCAAGCTGCAATGGCGATTCCTTGTTACTGCTTACCATTAAAGCATGGTGGAAAAGGTCCATAACGGGTCATTTACTACACTGATAAAGTCCAGCTACATTACATGCATTTCCTACGGTAAACTATCTTCATTCCATTTTATTTTGATGGCTGGTGCCCTTCCTTCCAAGAAAATATAGAAATTCTAAATCTAGAAATATTTATTAAAGAAAACATGAACAGCAATGCATGCATGACAAAATAACTGTGATATTACAAATACCATATTAGACTATGCTAGAATACAAGACAAGTAAATAACGTTTAAAATATTACTAAAGCATGTAGAATAAAAGGGATTATACAGTATTATTTGCACATGTACATAAAAAAGCAGTAACAAGGAAGTGCCTTTCGGGCGCTAGGATCCGCCACATAACACAAGCACTCAGGTCACTCCAAGGCAAGTACAAATATGACTCAGTCATTGTCCATGCTGGTGTGAATGACCTGAGATGTACCTCCCTGGACTACATAAAAAGAGACATAGAGGAGCACTCTGAGCATGTAGCCCAGGCCGGTATGACCCTGACCTTGAGTAGCATTTTACCCTCACCAAGAATGATGCCACAATATGAAGAGAAGATGATCAATTTCAACAATTGGCTTAAGTATTGGTGTCATTCAAAGGGGATCCAATGCCTGTCAGCCTGGGATGACATGCTCGACAAGCCACGATGCTTCACTAGGGACGGCTTGCACCTGTCACCCCTGGGCTTTCGGATATTGGCAAAGGCTCTTGCCACCCCATAGTGCCTTTTTTAGGCAAGGCTCAAAAGACAAACTCACCTCCATAGGTATCACAAGGGATAAGAAGCTAAGAGTAATGCTACTCAATGCCAGAAGTCTAAACCTCAAGATGCATGCACTCAAAACTCTCCTTAGCATGGAGAACATCGATATCTGTGCAGTAACAGAAACCTGGTTCAAGGCTCCTGAGAGCACCCTAGCACTACCAGGTTATACCTCATACCATGCTTTTCAGCCCCAAAACTTGGACCGAACCACAAAAGGAGGGGGAGTATCAATATTCGTCAAAGATACCCACACCTCCAGGTTGGTGGCACAGCACGAAGCATCAGAGACTATCCATGTGCAACTAACAGTGGGTAAAACTGCCTTCCAGTTTATAGCCTGCTATAGACCACCCTCCCAAACCCAGGAACCTCACTCGGCCTTCCTGAGAACACTGGAAAATATGAAGGTCTCTCCAAACACAATTATATTGGGCAACTTCAACTACCCAAACATAGACTGGGAGCATTACTCTAGCTCCAACACCCTAGCCCAAAGGTTCCTAGAATTTATAAACTCAAATGCTATGGAACAAATTGTTACCACTCCCACAACAGGAGAAAACATACTGGACCTGATCACCAACATGGGGGCTCTATGCTCCAGACCAGAAGTGTATCCCTCACTGGTAAGATCAGACCATAAACTAATCTCACTGGATATTCATATCCCAACCTCACCCCCTGCCCAGAAAACCACACTGAAAAACTTCTCTAAAGCAAATTTCACACTCCTCAAAACTGAGGTGGAATCCTTCAAAGCCCCCGGGCCTCTGGAAAATACGGCCCAGACCACAGATTCCTTTATAAACACATTCTATGAACACCTTCAGGAATGCATGGATCATGCAATCCCAAATAAAACCAAGACCCAATCCTCCAAAGGCAGGCATCCAGTCTGGTGGACCCCAGCCATAAAAAAAACTATACAATAAAAGGAGGAAGCTACTACATGATAGAGCAAAATCCCAAAAAGGGAAGGCATCTCTGATCAGTATTAGCAAAAACCTACAGGCACTCATAAAATCATCTAATGCCAGCTTCAAGGGAAAAATGCACAGGACACTAAGGATAATCACAAGGCTTTCTTTAGTTATGTTAGGAACCTGGGTGGGAATTCCCAGACATGCTCAGAATTAGTCCAAAATGACAAAAAATACACCGAACCCACAGACATTGCCAAAATCCTAGCTGACAGGTTCAGCGCAAACTCCCCCCCTCCCCACCAAAAGGGCAAATATCTATCCCAGCAGAGTGCTGCCCCCCTGACATCTCAGATGCTCACGTAAGAGCTGCCCTCTCCAAAGCAAAAAACACAGCATCAATGGGACCAGACAGTGTCCCGGGCTGCGTCCTACATGAACTCCAAGAAGAGCTAAACCCAAACATAAAACTACTGTTCAATCTCAGCCTTACTACAGGATATGAACCCAAAGAGTGGCGTACAGCAACAGTGGTCCCTCTCCACAAAGGTGGTGCCTCAACGGATCCTGGAAACTATTGCCCCATAAGCCTGACTAGCTTGGCCTGCAAAGCTATGGAAAGGATCATCATGGACCTCATAAATAAAGTTATTGGGGTCCTACAGACACTGGATCCTACCCAGTTCAGCTTTGTTAAGGGCGGATCCTGCCTCTTAAACCTGGCCGATTTCTTTGAAACAGTCACCAAGGCCATTGACGAGGGTAAGGTGGTCCACACAAGCCTACCTGGACCTTGCAAAAGCCTTCGATACAATACCCCACTTGGGCATTATAGATAAGCTCACCAGCTTAAATATAAACCCCTATGTCACTAGATGGGTTGCAAACTGGCTCAAGGACAGAACCCACATGGTTAGAATTGCTGGAGCCATGTCAGACTCCAAACCAGTTACAAGTGGCATCCCACAAGGCTCAGTCCTGGGACCTCTCTTGTTCAGTATATATTTCTCGGAGGTACAGGCCAATATGGAAGGACTGTGGCTGACCAAGTTCACAGATGACTGCAAACTAGGCACCATAATCGACTCTCCAGCCGACACAAGCATCCTACAAAAGAGCCTCATAGAAACAGACAACTGGTGCCAGAGCCATGGCCTCAAGCTAAACGCCAAAAAGTGTATAGTCACCCCCTTTGGAAAAAACAAAGTGCCCACAAATTACCACATGTTTGATAATCCATTAAGTATGGAAGAAGTAATTAAGGACCTGCGGACCCAAGTTGATAGCAATCTCTCATTTGAAAACCACGTGGCCAAAGTGGTTAGAAAAACATTTTATATAGCCCACCTAATCATGAAGGGATTCACATGTAGATCAGGGGAGGTCATCGTGCCTCTTTACTCATCCCTCATCAGGCCCATAATTGAGTACAATGCCCCTTTTGGGATGTACCTTACCAGACAACTGCAGCAACTGGAAAGACTCCAAAAGTACCTCACCAAGAGGATCAAAGGGCTCAAACAGATGCCATATGCTGCCCGGTTAAAGAAACTCCAGCTCTACTCAGTGGCATACCGCCTGCTCAGAGGTAATCTGTGCCTGAAGTATAAAGCCATGTCCAACCTGGAATTAATGGACATGCTGCACCTCAGAAAATCCAAATCCCATCGAGCTACGCGCTCGAGAGACTTGAACCTCAGCACTGAAATAAATAGGACATGCTGGAGGGACAGATTCATAACCCAGAGGCTCCCTTCACTCTGGAATAAAATCCCAGTCCAGGTTAGGCAGAGTCCCTCATTGACTCTCTTCAAGAGGAATCTTGATGAGTGGATGGGAGATCGTAGGTTTACCCTGGGTATCACTTCTGTGTCACTGTTAGACAGAGGCACAGTATACTAACCTTGAAAAAGGGCATAGCAAAAATCATTTAAAATGGGTGGCGAAAGCCAAACACACTCTGGTAGGCTTATAAATGCCCTAGGGCAGATAGCCTAGTATGAACCTATGAACCTATAATACCAGATGAAATTAAGTTACTATGGATTTGCCCTACTGTTACTATAGAGATATATGCATGTATCGGCACATGATTAATAATTTAAAAACAGTAGAAATTCTGATTTTAAATGGGTTGTAAAGAAATCTTTGCTGGAGCTGCTGAAATCAGTTAGATCCATAAAAAGCTTTAGCTTTCTGACTTGCTGGGCTTTCTTTATTCTTTATTACAATACACAGAGTGCCCTGAGAGCTGACCCTGCTAATTGTTTCATTCTAATTATGTGGTAATTTGCCACCCTTCCCCCATTACCCCAGTACATGGATTGTCTGATAATTGCACTTCACACACACACATTTAAATGCTGTTGATGAAGCCTACGGCTGTTTGTGCACGACTACATCATAATATATCAGCTCAAACCCCAGTGGGTAAACGATCGCTGTGATATATTCAAATTAGCTGTACAAAAATTTCTGATGTCCCATGTGTAAAGTGGTATGTGATCCCATGGCTGCTTTTACACTGTTTAAAACAATTTATATGACTGTAACATATCATTTGAGGTGGAATACAATGGAACATTATTTGCCAGAGCTGTTCTTGCATGAACCATAGTATCAGTAGGTAACTGCCAATTTGTTACTTACTTCCTTTTCAGGAGTAGATGGGATGACCTAAGGAGAAAATGTCATATTTTCAGAAGTTACCTGGAGTACCAGTAATGAATAAGAGCTGGAGATTATGGTCATACTTATAAAGTAAGCAGTGCACTGAATGAGAAGAATACAGGTGACACAACACAGAGCACATATCTAGGTCTTACTAAACAGGCTAAAGAACTGTGTACTGAGAGCAGCACACACTCACTTGTAGGACATTATTAGGACTGTCATTTGTTTAGCAGTTAAGTATTCTCAGTGGCTTGGGAGAACAGAAGGTGGTGGGTTCTATCCCTACAGCAACAGCTAGGATGCTTGTTTCAATTCTTGCACTGTTATGCAGCCTTACAGGTTATTCATTCCTGAACTGTCACCCTGCTGATGAAATGTTAAACTAACATGTCATCTGCATGAGTCGGTGATAGTTTAGAACAGTAATGATTCAAGAGAGTAAAGGGGGATTTTCCCACTGTCGCAGCCAAACTTCCCCACCAGTGTAAAAATAAGACTGCTGTTTTCATCTGTCTTTCTAACTGGATACCCTCATGGTGAGCCATGGAAGATATCAGTTTGGTCATTTTTTTAAGTGAATCTGGATATGAGAGGTGAGGAGGGGGGCAGGTTGCACAAGCATATGCAGGTAAAGAATTCATAAGGATGGCATGCATTTGATTGATTATTTGAAAGTTCAATGGTTATGCAATATAAAAGAAGTTTATCTGTTAAAAACAACATATAGGATAAAAAGAGTACATGTGATATTACACAGTGAAAATAAATTCTGTACTAACCGCATAGCTGAAAAGATTTCAGCTTTTTGTGCAGGAGTCATATTAATCATTGACGATAGGAAAACTGTCATCTCCATAACACCAAAAAAAGTTCTGGATACCATTAAGAAGTACACTGCTGCTGTTCAAAACTTGTCTTTGATTTAGTTAAAAAAACAGATACAAATGTAGCATGGACTTCGCTGGGGAAACGGATTCTAATCCAAAACATTTTCTCTGTCTATGTGAAATATATATATATATATATATGTATGTATGTATATACACATACACACACACAATCACATACAATATAGACAAGTGTACATGAGCATACACGCACATCAAAAGATTGCAGCTGTCATTTTTTCTTTATGGGAAAGATTGATGATCTATTGCAGATATTCTGGCACAGGCAATTAGACCCCAGAAAGCATTTCTTGTCTTGAAACAGGATCTCAAAAACACTGATGACAGTGGAAGGGGCTCATTAGTCACTGTAAGATCAGCAGCTTGTAATAACATGTAGAAATTGGCAGTAAATTGCAACACTGATTTCACAGCTACCATCAAATCATTAAGAAATATTCAGCTCAGGTTCGGTGTTCTCAGCGAGTCATTTGAGCAGTTAGCCAAGCTTTGGTACCCTATGGGAAATGGCAAGGTCATTTATTAATGGACAAAGGGCAGCAGAACCATCATGGTACATCTTTAGAAATCAGTAAGTGGTCTGGAATGTCTTTGTGATGTCACCCTCTACTGCCACATAAATAATCGTTAGCGCACCTCAGAAAAACACTAAAATAAGGCCCTTCTGCAAGTGCTGCTTATGTGGAATAGAAGAAATGTTAGACAGTAACAACAGCAAACAACATGTCTAACAGGATGTCAGGTTCAGCAGCAAAACCTGTAGAGCAGAGATCACTCACAGTCTCCCTTAGACATTCTTCTGCCTGTGTGATATGCCGTCACTTTGCTTGACATGCATCATCACCCTCTGCTACAAGGCTGTAGTTTTTGGGCACTACAAGATCAAACATTCAGCCCAGCTTAGATTTGCCTCATTTTCAGGAAGAAGACACATTACATTTTAAAAATAAGCACATTCGTTCATTTGAGATATTATATCTTGTGGTATCGAGTCTTTTAAAAAATGATCCTTTGCCCAGAGTTATCCATCTTAGACCATGTTTCTGCAGCAAATGTTTAGGGGTTGACATGTTAAACACATTTGTAAGAGAGTATACTTTTCCTCACCTTTAGTGGGTATAAATCAGTAATACTGTGTAATAAAGTAAGGAGTCAGTGAATGAAGAATTATTCACCTGACAATTTACAGACAGTGTACCCAGGCTTATGATTAACATGAAAAAATAGGTAGTAGCCAGATTTGGCTGATACTGGATGTCTGCTTTCAGTCACACTTTTCTCTCTGATGATAACATACAGTCTCTGATAATTTAACCAAGTCACTGGTGTTCTTTAATACCCACACAGATGCACTGATAACTGATAGCAGATAAAGGCATTTACCCTACCATGCTGAACAAAACTACTTCAGAGTACACTTCCTTTATTTAGAGGTCAGCTTCTGTTTTTTTAATTGAGATACTTATCTTTTTTTACTGTTAAAACCCTGTTTTTCCCCTACCACCTCTGGTAGGGCTCTTCATAGTTCAGACACTGGTTAAGAAAGAATACAGTCTTGTCAAATATGCTGTGGCCTCCCTCCAGTATTGTTCCATGTCTCCAGGTCTGGAGCTTAATTATATTTGAAGTATGTTATTTCTTTGCATTTTGCTTTTAATTCTGCATGTGTTTCACTATAATATAATGCTGCCTTCCACTTTCTCATGTGTGTCATGGCCCTGTTCCTCACTTTAAAATAACACCTATTTATGTATTGCTCCCTCACTTTATATGACCAATGATACTGTTCCACGTCAGTTTAGATGAAAAGATCAACACGACCAGCTATTAATTAGCTCAATGTCATAAATCCTGGATTTGATCCATTCAATTTTCATTTACCAAATCTGTAACTCTGTGCAAGTCTCTTAAAAAAGTATGTGTTTAGGCCCCCAGAGAAAACAGGCCTCTAATAAGTAAAGAAAAAAGATTAGAATTTAGTCTTAATACTACAAAATGTGAGGTTTAAGGGAACCATATGTTTTAGGCCAGAATCCAGATTAAACATAAGGCCAGATTCATAAAAGTTACAACTGAACACAGACAATACACAAGCATTGTTGTAGGTCTATTTTTAAATTCAGAAAGGGTACACTTTGTGGTAACCTTTATGAATCCAGTTTAACATAATGAGACAGCTTTAAAAAAGCAACGGAGAAAGGAAGATCTCCCTTGCTTTTTGTAAAGTTGTCTCACTATGTTAAACTCTTTTAACATAGTGAGGCACTTTTAAAAAGCAACGGAGATCTTTCTTTCTCCGTTGCTTCTACACACAGCTCTGATGTACTGCGTAAGCATATGCATGCGCAGTACATCAGAACTGCGGCAGAATACTGGACAGCTGTGAAAGGGCAGCACAGAGATTTTATACAATGCCATTATTTAAGAAAAGTAAGTATTTTTTTCTTAAATAATGTCATTGTATAATAGCAATAACCTACTTCTGGGTGTGGGTAATGCTGGATTTACCCATGGTTGTCTTTGTTTGGCCACTCGGGCTTCTCCCCCATGACCAAACCACACCAACCGTGGGTAAATCCAGCATTACCCACACCCAGGCATGGGTTATTGCTTAAATAATGTATGTTTCCTCTGTTTTGCTGCTTGCAGTCTCTATTAGCATATGCTTAAAAATGTACATCTGTAATGTCTATGCTATTTTCAATGTTTCTAAGTCAAGACTTTAATTCATATTACAGATGTCTCTCATTTATTGTGGAATCAAAGTTTGTTATCTATGTAATTCTTTGATGTTAATTGTATTATGTGGAGCTTTTCTCCTCAGACCTCTGCTGAAAATGGACTTTTTGTCCAGTCGGACTTTCCCAGTAAACAAATGTAAAATAAAATAAATAAATACAATAAATAAATTGTTGAGATAATACTCAAGTCCTGTCTGGGAATTTTGCCTGCCTCCCTCACCCCCCCCCCCAAAAAAAAAGGCAGTCACTACCTGTTCATACCTCAAGTGTTAAACTGGTATAAAAGCAGGGGTTCAAATGGCCACAGTCATTTATTTCAAGCTAAAATAACCTCTCTTCTTCATGACAATAAGGTTTGACTGTGATGGAATTTAAAGAAGTAATGACAACACAATCCCTAGCCCCACACTATACAACATATAGCAACCTTCAGTAGACACACATCTGAGCAGGGCTGGTTTTATAATGGGTGCAGTTGAGGGCAGAGGCTACCACCAAATCCATTTCTATAATCTGAAGTGTGGGGGCCCCCAGACTGGGAAAAGATCCAAGTGTCTGAATGTTCTGTGATATATTTTAGGCCTCATGTTTGAAATATGATTACTTGTTCACTGCATTTTTTACTACAACCCAGAAGAGTAACGTATGTGTCTCAGCATTATCGTGTGTAAGCATAGATACATCTCAGCATTATCATGTGTATGCATAGATACATCTCAGCATTATCATGTGCATGCATAGATACATCTCAGCATTATCATGTGCATGCATAGATACAAATAAATATTTTACACACAAACACACACACTGACTGGTCACCTTCAAGGAAAAGGGAGTAATTACATTTTACATGCTGCATGCTTTTGAGATGCTGGGGTTAACCAGAGCATTAGACACATACACAGACAGGGAGAGCATGCAGACTCCAAATAACCAAGAACTCAACCAGTGCAAAGCAGTGTGAGGTGACAGTACCCCTCACTGAGCCTGAGTGGCAATGAGCAGTTGCTTTCACACATCCTCTTCCTGCCAAACCACCAAAGATGGCCACCTATCATGTGCAGGTTCTGCGCTTATGATGGGAAGTGAAAGAAAATATGGCCAGCTTGTTACTTTTAAATACACTACAACCACCCCACAGCACACGCACATGCACATACAAGCATGGCAGTGCTGATGATGCTTGTGCTAGAAAGTGAAATAAATTATAGCCAGCTTGCTACTCGTATGCTGTAACATACAAACACACATATTACATGCATAAGCCATAGTAATACTAGCTTGGCACTTTTTTCAGCAAACTGCAATACATTTTACAATACTGATACTGCTTATATCGGCTCACTGGCTGTTGTCAAGCAGTCATAAGGAAAATCAGGGTAAGTCACTTTTATTTACCCTGTTGAGGGATAATACCTACCTGTCAATGTCCCTGATTTCACAGACTGCCCCTGAATTTGCCTTATAATTTTGCTCTATCCTTAGTAAAATTTGATTTCCTAGTAAATCATTCAGGATTACAGCCAATAAATCCAGACAGCGTTTCATTCTTCCTATTGTCCAGAAATGCATGTTGGTAAAAATAATGGAATGAATCATTTTTCAAGAGAATGAGAGTAATATTTAAAACATGTTCCTGATTTTCAACCTTTATTCTGCTATTACTTTTGCCATTACCCAGAATTCTTGAGCCAAGAAGTTAAGAGTTATAGTATCTGGTGTTTTGGTTAAAGAGCATAATCAGAAAATGAATACAGTTTTATTCTCCTCAGTGTTCTCCTGCCAGCAGCAGCTATTGTAGGGCCCCCACACAGTCATGGATGATTAAAGGGGCCACGTACAACCACAGATAGTGCAAGTACCTAAAGCTGCTTATGTTAGTTTTAATGAAGAGAATGCCTATGACCTGAAGTTAACTAGTCCAAGGGCAATATGTCAGTGGTAAAACATTTAATGAAATTGTGGAGTATTTTACTTACTGTAACTAGAAATATCTTTGGATTTTAAAGGTGATCTAAATAACTCAAATACACAAGATTGGTGTATATGTTTTGCTGGCTTGGCAGACATGCAACAAAATATCAAATAAGGTAACTTGCTGTGGTTAGGGGCCCCCATCGACTGCAGGGTTCGCTCATGCCTAAAGCCGGCTATTGTAAGTGATGTCATCCATTTAACATCTCGACTAATATCTTCTGAATGTCAATAACTGTATACCTTTACTTAACAAAGATCTCCAGAACACTACACTGTATTCCATGTAGGCCCTACAGAATTTTAATACTACTACCATGTCCATTTTCTTATTATCGATTCCCGATCCCAGTTGTATACTCCAGCATTGTATTAGTCTCAAGTTTTGTTTTGTCACAGTTTGTCTAACTTAGTACCATCATGAATGTTAATACTGCATAAGGTGGGATCCACACATCACAACCAATATATTGTTATAAAGATATTCTGTTCCACAGACATAAACCTAGAACCTAGTATTACTTATTTTATAGTTTATATTTTGAATAGTATCTCAGCATTAAACTCATTCTGGTGCTAAAGCCATGAACACTTGATTTATTTTTAGTCTAAGGGTGCATTTTACTAATATGTTGCTTAGACAAAATGTTATTTTAGAAAGCATTTTTGCTGCAATGCAGTCTTACTGGAAAATTCTGAGCACACCACAGTTATATAACAAGAAGAAAAAAAGAAATCTGTTTTTCACACCACTGTAAGAGATATTACTTTAACACTAAGGTACTTTTCAATATAGCAAAAGGGAATGCCAATGTCACACAGCTGTAGTTTAATACAGACTTTTCTGAGGAAACCTGGTGAGCTAAGCCAAAGGGATCCTTTTCTTCTGACAATTTGTATCCATATGTATTGGTAGTGAAGAACGGTTTATCCTTCTAAATCAAGATAAAACTTTCCTGTGATTTTTGCTGGGGCAGTGAATGCAGACATGTTGCTGAATGTTTGTATTCAAAACCTTTCTCAAAACAGCTGCAGTAAAGAAGATTATAATGAGATCTTTTGGATCTGCATCTAAATGTTAGAGTCTTCTACTTAAAAAAGTGGCTGTGCCCCACTATAAAATGGCAATGTCTTACTAATGCAGAAGTGGCATCTCATGGACATTTAGTTCAACAGTAACAGAGCAGTGAAATTACTTCCCTTGTTATGAGCTCCTTATGGCCAGCCTGTCAAGAACTGGAGCAATGATGAAGTTTGTGATGCCACACTTGTTTATTTCACTTGCAATTAAAAAGACAAATTAAAAGCAGACTGGCATCAGGTAGGACTTCTGAGCAGATGGCATGTGAACACATACCTGGATGGCATGTGCTTTTGACAAAATGTACTAGTCAGTAGTTGGTGACCTGCTTCTTAACCCCAGAATATGTTGACTGGAGGAGAAACCCAAGGGTAAAAGAATAGCACACATCTAAGTTGTAGCAATTTAATATGAGCTCATTTAAATACCCCTTGCACTTCTTATGCTCTGCTTGCAACAACAGGTAGACTATAATCTGCCTTGTTGTCTTGGAAACTGGAAGGCTTAACCCTGGGTTAAAATGAGGGGGATTCACAATGATGGGACGACAGTAAGGGTGCCAGGACAACAAAGTACCAGTGCTATCTGAAGGATGACTGAAATATGAAAGTAGCGGAGTCCTGCTACTAACAAACTGGTTTATCAGTGAGTTTGCTACCAGCTAAGTGATTTAGCTCATATTTTTGTTTGCACTGTGCACACATGTGCTACTGAAATGACAAATAAAAATTACAAGTATGAGGCAATTTAATTCCTGTGTAATTTGACATACAATCTTACGATAGTCATATGTCATCGAGTATGCTAACATTTTGGCTGATATATAATCACAGTTGGCTCTAACCCCTTTTGTAATCAGTTGGATAACACTTGGTGAGGAGTAGCAAGCGCCTAATGTTTATTAAAATCACATTATTGCTGACAAATGACTCATGACTCACAATGTGAGAGGTGTGAGAATGTTGTGAGTCTGGAGTCTTTTCAAAGCCTACACAGAGTAATGTATTAGGCTAGCACTATAAACACAACCACACATATATGCTTAAGCACAGTCTCCAAGCCTCCTAGAATTAAAAATAAAAAAATCTTGGCCACCGTGACACACTTCTGCATTATAAATGGAAAAAAACAAATGGAATGGAGCCAAAGCTTAACTGCAAAAGCCTTTACTGGTGTTTCCTTGTACCTCGGCCACTGCCTTCAAGAGAATAATTACACACCATTTCACAGTCTTTTTTAATACAAAAAAATTAACACCAATTAACACTTCATCCATTTTAAAACACACAACACCCCACCATTAAATTGCCAAGTGCCTACCCATTGTTAAATACAATATAAAAAGTGCATGTAGAATTAATTAAATATACAATACAAGTAACATTTGAAATTGCAAAATCAAATATCATACATTAAAATGTATTTCTTGATTCAAACCACTTAGATATAATGTTACAAAATTAATAATAAACTTGGTTTCCATTTGCAGTCATTTTTATACATAATTATCTCCCTTATTACAATGAGGTTTGGCCAGAACACTGAAGAAAAAACTAGCATCAGAGCCACCATGTGCTAAATGGAAATGCTTCTGTATTATCAAAACATATTTCAGCAGCCATTTTATATTCTTAAAAGAATCAAAAGGGTGCCCGACTTAAGTCCATAAGGCCTACAGTGACTGCGTCCTCTCTAGGAAGGATACTATTCTCATGAGGCTGGACAAGAACAAAGTGACAGGTGTCTTTTCAAAGGCAGGATACATAATGTTAATGTTACTATAAAGTCCTTCCATCCTGGCAAACACAATGACATAGTTGTTGTCCATGTGGGATGAATGGCCACACTGAACTAGAGGAAATGCAGAAGGATATGATAAACCTTGCCATGTGCTGGGGAGAATGAAACAAAACACTAGTTCTGAGTGGTATCTTGCCCCAAACAAATATATTGGACTTAAAAGACTTCTTAAAAGCAAACTACCTGCAGATACTTAGAGACCTCATTAATTTCCATCCCTACCCAAACTGGCCTTATAAATAGAGCCAAGATCTTTACTTCCAGGTTCAAATCTCTCTGAAACAGTTGTATAGAGAAGCAATATCTACCTTATCAAATGCATTTTATTTACATTTAAAAACAAACCCTTATGGTGGAGTACTCATTTAAATAAAGTCTATTAAAAAAATGAAGAATGTGCTAAACTCTTGTATATCACATGCTCTCCATCTTAAAAGGATACTCAAACAGACAAGCAAAGAACTTAAAGTAGCCAGAAAACACAGAACAGATTATGAACTCAACATGGCCATTTTTTGTCAAAAAATAATCATAATTCCTTTTTTAAATTTGTTGAGGCAACACAGTCCAATGCAAATAATTGATCTGAATAGAGGCCATTCATTCTGAGCCCAAATGAATAGCTAACATCCTAGCTAACAAACAGTGTAAATGTTACTTCATTCACCACCATAACTATTCCCCAGATTCTTCAGTCCTTATATCCCCCAAAGGTCCTTATAGAAAAAAAGTGTCTAAATCTAAAACAAGTAACATCCCATCCATACATGCTAATACACTAAGTTTTGCAATAGGCTTCATTCCTGAAGCTTAGAGTACAGACATCATGATGCCCCAACATAAGGGACATCCAATCATGGACCCTGACTAATTACAAACCCATCAGTTTTTGCTAGTCTTGTTTGTAAAGCTCTGGAAGGCATCATTTCTGACTTCATAAAGCTAGAAATTGATAATCTGTCAGTCCTGGATCCACATCAATATGGCTTTGTCAAAGGGAAGTTCTATCTTCTTAACCTTGCAAACTTCTTCAACAATGTAACTGAAAAAATTGAACTTGGTCCAGGCATTCATTACTTTACGCCATACAATCATCAATAAACTGGTGAAACTATAAAAAAAAAAAAAAAAAAAAAGTAGTGAGGTGGATAGGAATTGTACGTCAGACAGAAACTCATCATTACAATTGCAGGTGTCACCTCTCCAAGTAAATGTCATAAATGAGGTTCCTCAAGGCTTGGTACCGAGTCACCTTCTATTTCAACCATGAGTCCTAACCAAAAAAGTCAGGCTCCAAATACTTTAATCATCCAGATCAACTGTTTGCTCTCTCATTGTGTTCTTTTTCCTAAAATTTTCTCCATATCAATCTGTTAGACGACTCAAACCATGAATGTATTGCCCTCCCCTAGACCTATTTCTTGCCAGAAACAATGGTTCTTAAAGACACATGCAAAGGATCTTAATCCAAATTAATAGCCCGCATTTGCATAAAATATTCTTATCCCAGCATATTCTCCACCTATGGAATAAACTGCCTTTATATATAAGCAAAGCAGGACCCTTTACCATAATAGAGAATAAACTAGACAACTGGATGGACCCTCACAAATTCTGTCTGGGCCTGTCCTGAGTGCATCTCCTTGGGGTAAGAAGCAACTCTTGATGTTGATTGTTTTGGGTTAGAATCTCAATGCTGTGATGACTTATCACCTATTAGCTATCTATGAACCCATGATTCATCTTGTAAGTAGAACAAGGCACTCATGAAATGTGTTCTTGGGGTAGTATTTCTTTGTTGATTAAAGGCAGCCCATGGATTGCTTCATATAACAACATACCAAAGGCATAATGTTATTTCAGGACTAGATTCATAGGGACTCCGTTTATAACACAGCATATAATTTAAGACCCAACACTGGCTGGGCTATATCAACTGATAGGTTTCAAGCATATAAGTTTAACATTTAATGATATGGTAATTGATGCTTTTATTTGAAAAAGGTGTTCAAGACAAACTCCAGTCACCCAAAGAGAAGCTAAGTAATTCTGTTTCAGTCACCTCCTGCTAATAACATTTAGCAGCCTGAATGGAACAAAGTTTCTGGGAAGAATGAAAAAAAAACAGCAGATACAGAGAGGCAGAAATAGAGCAATAGCTTCAGAAGGCAGGAAGTAATGACAGAGATGGGATACTGAGATCCTAAGTACTGAAACTGCAAAAAAAAAAAAGTCACTAATTATAGTGGGTTCAATGTGTCAGTCATTGGCAGATGGTGTCAAGTTATTTTAGAGCAAAACTAATCTAAGCTGTTAGCAGATGGATCCTAAAAGCCTGGAGACAGTGTAGGAGTACAGATGTGAACATGTAATAAATCACAGTAGGGGGGAGCTGCAAACACAGGCAACAGAGAGGCATTCAGGCAGAATGACTTTTAAATCTGATAGTGAGTGCATGTGTGTTTGTGTATGTGTGTGCATGAAGAGAGAAAGTGAGTTTCTATGTAATGTGTGTGTGAATACTTGTTTGTACCACGTATAGGTATGTGTACACATGCAGACATGTCTAATATGTGTGTGCATGTGTGTATGCACACGAGTGCATTTACAACAATAATATTCATATGGCTTAATCCTAGGGAAGAATGGAAACTTTTTTTTTTAACTTTCACAAAAATAGTGTAACATTTTCTTAATTTATTTAAAACCACCTTTATATTAACATGTGCCTAATCACAAATGAGACATTGTGCTACTTGCCTTCATGACTGCATGACATGTCTGGTATTTGATCTTTGCTTGACAAACAGACCACATTGACCAATTTCTGAAGGAGCTTTAATTCCTATACTCACTTATCAGTACAATGGGCAATGCATTATCCTGTCCAAACTCACACGAACTGTTAGTCTACAACTCTAACATGATAGTCTCATCAAATAGACTTTGGCCACTCATGATGAGATTCCATTACAGAAACAGACGAGACAAGAGCTCAGCAGGAGGAGGAGGACAGATGGGAACACCAGCAGGAGGATAGGATTGAATGGAACCAGAGGACAGACAACCAGGAGTGCTCAATAAAAGGGAGGCTATGGAGGACACCTTATGTGAAAATTTAATGTAGAAGATTATGGTTGTGAGCTGATAAAGAGCTTCATCTTTGAGCCCAAGGTTTGATTCCATCAGTTTCATTGTGCGTTAATCAGAGCAAATCACTTAAGCAGACAGTGTTCCTGGGTCTCTGTTGGAGAGAGGCATTTGTACTTAGTGGGTTTACTCTGTTAACAAACATATATAATACTGGAAGGACAGTAAAGTGAACTAGATCAGCACAGGGAGGTAGCTAGCTGATAGAGACAGCAGTGTGTGCTAGAGAGTATGTATGTGGAGTAGGAAAGAGTGCAAGTAGGATCTTCAGTCTTGTGGATGGACAGAAAGGGATAGAAGGTACGGTGTGCAGACAGGATAGACTGTTTTGGCAACTGGAGATTCACAGACATGATAATGGATCTCTGACATTATATGACTTGGACAAAACAAGAAAAGATGACGTTCCTTTTTTTTTTTAAATTTCCCTTTTCTCTGAGTTTGTGTGACCTTGGAGATATCATATTTTGAGATTAGGCAGGGTGGGGAAACCTCCACACTGGTAAAGAAAGAAGGCGTAGAATTAATTTACTAGAATATCTTACCATTCAGCCTAACACCATACTTATGAATGATTTCAGTCATACCTCCATTAACTGGGAAGCATACATGGCCACTAACATACAGACCCAAAGATTTCTAGACTTTGTCAGTGCAAATGTCCTAGAACAGCTAGTCTGTACTCAGATATCCTTGACCTTGTAAACATGGGGAGCATTATCCCCCAAAGTGTAATGTCCTCATTGGTTAGATCAGATCACAAGGCTCAAAACTCCATCCAACTACAGAACCTGTAAAAACTTTTTTAAGGCAAACTACCTTCTATTAAGTGATGGCTTAGCTACTTTTCAAGCTCTTCTAATTTCAGAAAATACAGAGGCCTATGCAGAGGTGTGCACAAAAGCCCTGTACAGCCATATAAAGAGCTGCATAGAGTCGGCAGTACTAGACTGAAATAAACATTGGACAAAGTGCAGAAACAACCACCCTTGAGGAGCCTGGTATAAATAGGTTGTATAACAAAAGACAATCCTGTTCAGAAATAAGAGAGGGTATACGCAACAGGGCAAAAACTCCCTCATTAATCTGAACAAGCAGCTCAGGGGACTTGTCAAGTCTTCAAAAGCCAACTTTGAAACAAACAAAAAAAAAATAGCCTCTCAAGCAAAAGACAGTTACCTGAACTTTGACCACTGTATGTCCAAAGTGGTGAGGAAGTCTTTCTATGTAGCATAGCTTATAAGTAATGGCATAGCATTCAGATCCGAGAATGTTATAGTCCCACTATACTCGGCGTTCATCAGACCAATAAATGAGCACAATGCAGCTTTGGCATGTACCTGACTAGGCATATGAAACAATTGGAGCAGCCTCAGAAGTTTCTTACAAAAAAAGGATGTAATCAACATGTCTTATGTAGATCACCTAACAGTTCTATCCTTTTTCTCTGTCACCTACTGACTATTAAGGGGTGATCTATGCCTAACTTATGAGACATTCTCAAATCTAGACCTGATGGAACTATTACACATTTGCAAAACAAACAGCATGAGGATTACCTGATCCAATGATCTAAACCTGGTTTGTGATGTAACAAAACATGCTGGAGGGACAGATATGTCTATCTCTGATTACCCCTTCTCTGAAACAGACTACCTATTCATGTAAATCAGAGCCTTTCCATGAGCCTCTTCAAAAGTGATTTGGAGCAATGGAGAGGGAATTATAAATTCATTCTGGGGGTGGTGCCTACATCTGTTATGGACAGGGGCAGTCTTTAAAATAATCCAAGGATCTAAGGCATAGGCACAAATCTAATGTTCCCTCATTGAAGATGAACCAGCAACCCTGTCATGATGAAGCAACCATTTGGTTCTTTTGCGGGATGAGCACTGATCACAGGAAGCTGACATATGGGTAGCAATCATGATTTTTTGTGATATGGCCATCACCCCTCCCTGGCAGCCAACGTGTGATAACATACTGGGAAACGACCTACTATACCTTCCTCTGTGGGACTGCATGTCACCAAATGCCCCATGAATGTTATCTTGCAAACACAGCTTGGCAGAATCAAGGGTGCATTCATGGCCAGTGTGCTCTATACCTTGCATTTCTTCTCCAGTAGTTTGTGGCATTGTGGCTGTTCAGACCACTTTCTTCTCCAATGATAGGCAATTCAGTGTTGGTCACTCACTGTCATCCCACTTGGCAGGCTCCTCCAGGGGCCCACGTTGCTAACTAATCTTAGGTCTTTTAAGGTCTAGTCATGGCTTCATCCTTCTATGTCTTAGAGCTGGGTAGCTGTTTTAATTCTTTTAGTATGCTTTTTGTATACTATTTAATATACTCTGCATTACTATTAAGATTATTATATATCTAGTCCAATATCCACTTTAATAAACAAAATTAAAATCAAGAGGAAAGGCTAGAGGTGGAGTGGAGCAGAGGTTACAGAGTGCAGAATCCAATTATTCACCAAGTCTGCTACATGTTTGTTTCAGATTTTTTTTTTTAGTTTGGACATTTTTATATTATTGATATAAAATAAATAAAATAGTTCCTCCACCTAATGTTTCAAAATTGTTGTAGCATGTATAGTTGATATTAGCTGAAGTATTTTACATGCAAAATAATAAGCTATGAAAGTGTTTAATGTTCATAAACACATGCATACATACACTATGCGCACAAATGTTTGCAGAGGCATAGACAGACACATGCATGCAAATGTGCCATGCAGTTACAACCACTTTCTGGTCAGATTCAGTGGCGCAACAGGTAGCACATTCACTATTGCTGCAGAATGCTGCAGGTTCTAACCTTCGGTGAAGAAGACTGTATGTTCTATTCCCATACCAGGCAGATTGATTACTGACACTGCTGAGCACCACACGGGGGGGGGGGGCTACACTCCTGCATGTGTCATCTTTAGGATGGGACATTAAGCTGAGGTGCTATCTGTTTGAGTTCATGGATGCTCAGGAGGATGTAAAAGATCCCATGACACCTATCAAAAAGAATAGGGGACCTTAACTTAACATAATATAAAACACATTTGCATATTTACAAAATGTACATATTTACATGGACATTATATATACATTCCTTGTTTTATAACTTTTATCATTTTTCTTACAGTACCCTCATTGTTATTTTTCCATAATTAACCCCCACTCTTTCTTCCTTACTCATGGTGATGGTGTGAGGTATTGCCAGCTATGCCAGGACAAGTAGGGCAGTGGAGGTGTAACATATGGTAGAATATAGCTATGTAGAGTTTTGTAAAGAAGTATATGTCATTTGTATGTCAAACTGATTTGTACAAGTGCTTGTGTTGAAAATGTATTTGTAATGCTGCTTGTGCTAAAGATGCACCAACAGTGGGTCCTGCTGGACAGAAAAGAAATATACATTTGTATCAGACTTTACTGTTGTAACCGAGGAAATGTATATATCAGACTTTACTGTTATAACTGAGAAAATTTATATATGTTAACAGAGGATGCCAGAAGAGAAGAGGTTAATATCAGACCAGCTAACATTTAGAAAAATATCCTGAAATGAAATTACTTAATTTAGGCCATAAAGATTGTATCTCATAGGTCTCAATGCAGCCATAGAAAAAAAGTCCATACTAGGAAGCCTTCTGTATTTTCTTTGGGGGCGAACGAATTCCTACTCTAGAAGGGTGGAAGTTGAAAGCGTTTTATGACTTCCAGAAGGTGCAACAGACTTTAGCAAAGCTCTATGTGTGTGTGTGTGTGTGTGTGTGTGTGTGTGTGTATTATGGCACATATGTGCAAAATTCTCGTTCAGTTTCTAGTTAGGGGGGTATGGGAACTAAAGTCAGATGATCAGATGCTTGTGATGTCATTCTGTAATCCAGGACTAAAATGATGTTTTAATACAATATGAGACAGAAGTCTCAGTGCAGTCTGTTTTTGAAACCTGATGATGAAGGAAGACCTCTCACCCACTTCATTTTGCCTTGCTTTAGTAAGTAACCAAGGAATAGTACTTCTTTAGATCAGCCAGGAAATATAGGAAGATTGATTCATTTTTGTATTTGTATAAATCTACTCATCTGTGTTATTTTAATATTTCCTGTGATTGAAACTCTGATGTTTATTGTAATTAGATATTTAGTATTTTCATGTTCTTTTAATTGTTACTATTAAATATATTTAACATTTTCATTGCAGCTGGTCTTTTAGAAAATATTTTAACAATGAGAGTACTTATATTTATTTGGTGACACTGTGGCCACTACTGAAAGCCTTGCTGTTTGGTCAACATTACCATTTGGATTAGTATTAATTTCAGTCAGTGTAATTGGGCACCCTTGTAAGAGGCTTAAAGTAGCTGGCTTTGGAGTGTCTGGGCAGTAACTACCTTATAGTTTGGGAAGAAGGGCATAGCTAGTAAATCTGTGCCAGCCTTTCCCAGGGGTGTGTGTGTGTGTGTGTGTGTGTGAAAATCAAATCTCAGTGAGTATGTGTCAGCTACTTGGAGCAGGGAAACAGAGCACTGGTTTCACAGAGAAAGTGGTGGATGACTTGGTTTGGATACTAGGCTGAGAACTCAACTCTACAGGTGTGCCAGTGGGCAGTCTTACTGAGCCTAGAGAGAGAGAGAAAGGGAGACCCAGCCACCAGACTGAGTGTGTTCCCTGTGTACTCTTAAAGGAAATTGTGCTTGATGCAGAGAGCTGCATCTGGAAATATTGTGTATATCCATTTTTGTTCCAAATGAACATCCTTCACCAGTATCAGTGGTGAGAATTCAGGCTCCTTGATTACTGACCCAAAGGAGGGGATGTCACACTCAACCTGATTTGTTGCAATATATCAAACGTTTCTCATTATACAGAACTTTTTTCAATCTTTCATTCAAAATAACCCATATTACATAAAATAAATTGTTGACTACACTCTCACATATTATTTTTTCTTTTCTTATAATATCTATAGAAAATCATATTCATATCAATATTATTTATGCCATTAATATTCCTAAAAACATTTTGCACACATTTTCCAGAGTTTTAAAACTCTATTACATTAAAAAATACTTTGTTGTCTCTTCTTCCACACAAAATAACACACACACACTCAATTTTCTTTTTATATATTATATTCTCCTTTACTGGAAAGTTATCATTACCAGTCTCCATAGGAAATCCTGACACTTGTCTATTTTGGTATCCCTTTTATCATTACTTTAATTGCTTTAAACATTTATTCTGGCAATTTTTTCCCATGGATTTACATAATATTGTTTCATCACATTATTATGCCACAGTCAATTTCTCAGTTTTTATTTTCCATGTTAGTACTTTTTCTTGGTAATTTTAATGTCTTCATTTACATTTTTCTTTTTTCTTATTCTCATCTCACAATTTTTTGTACTTATTTACACATTCTCACTCAGTCTATTTATTTGTCTACTTTAATATTCTATGTAAGTTTAAAGAGCAAAATAAAGAACTGGATTTAGTAACACCAATCTCCCTTCATTGTCGCTCATATATACCACACCTATTTTCTCTGGGTTTAATCTTGAACCCCATATGAAAGGAAACACCAATGGCATCATTTCCTTTTCATATTTTTCTGGGGTGATATAAACATTTGATATATATGCTATTTTTGGGTCTATATCATGACATCGAAAAGACCGGAGATCAAATGGCATTTACATTGAAAATGCCGGTTATCAAAGTCGCTCTTGTGGGGGGGCTGCACCCCCCCCCACTAATTATATAAACCAAATCTGAGATCACACTACAGTGAGGAAAGGGCAAATTTTCTGATCTTCACTGTAGCGCAATCTCACAATAAACATCTAGATGAATAGCATTTCTAATGTAAATGTCGTTCGATCACCAGTCTTTATGATTTGGTGATATAGACCCACTATTTTACTATTACTATCAAATTCACCTTATAGACCTTTTTTCCTGAATGCTAATCTATACATCCTCCACAGAAGATAATAATGCTTTCATTTCTTTTATCAAACCCTCACATTGCGTCACAGCTACATCATTTTCCCACATTGTATTCCTAGCAGTGACACTTCATTCATTGAAAAATACACTACCCCAGTCTTTACCTCCTCACCCCAACCCTTACTTTTATCCTTATTCAAGGTCATTCTCATTTCCTTTAGACATCAATTCAGACGAACACTTCGCTCATCCATATTTTGTTCTTAGCAACTATATCACCTGTGTATGTCAAAACTATTGAAATCAGCACCACCTTTCGCATCACACATCTAGTATCTTTCATTTTATAAGCTACTTCACGCACTATTACATTCATTAGCAGTGCAAAAAATATTCCATCTATGGGTCATCCTTGCCTTATACCACACTCCATGCATATTTCTTTACTCAGCCACTCATTCACTAACATTCTCACTCTATTATTCTGACATGCTGAATATACACACTCTCTTAATTTTGTTACCTAGCCCATACTTCTCCATACAATCCCACAAAGCATTATGTTCTACTGTACCAAATGTCTTCTTAATATCACATAAGTTTCTCATCCTCCTTTTTACTTATATCATGATCAATTTCTCTCACAACCAATAACCATTCTTGACATCCTTTCCCTTTTATACCATGTATGCCTTCTTCCCTAACATTCCTCAACCTTCCTTCCATTCTCCTCTGCATCATACTCATAAAAAAGCGTTTAGTGTGATGGGCCTTCGTTTTTTTATTTCATTCTTCTCATCTTTCTTCCATATAAATTTTAATATCCCACAACTTAACTCTTTATAAACAAATGCTTCCTCCAACTATATATGCAGAACATTTACAAGCCATGCTTTGTACGTTCCATACCCTATACCATCTGGGCCTGATACAGAATCAACATTTACTTTCCTTAGTACCTCATTCAGTTCACTAATAGTAATTTATTTTTCAAATTCTTCCTTAACTCTTTCTGGAATTTTTTTACTTTCTATTCTCTGTTATTTGCCATATTTTTACTCTTGTATATATATATATACTCCATGTGATGTCCTATACTATTCATAATTTGCTCTTGTGTTAGTTTTACCTCTCCTCTTATATTTTTCATTTCCTTTATTATACTAATATTCTCCTGTACAATTTTACCCAGCTATGTAGATACCTCTTTCGTTCTCTCTTATAAATAATATCTGTGCCTAAACAGTAATGCTTTATTTTTTTCTCGAATATATATTTTTTCCATATCATAATACTCTCTTGTATTATTCTGTGATACACTTCTATAAATGTTCTCATAGTTCACTTTCTCTTCCTTTCTTATATCATCCTGCCATTGAATAAAAATACTTTTATACTTCTTAAATTCAATCCACCATTCACACCAGTTCCTTCCATAATTGTAATAATTCACACACTCCATTTACATCAAATAACTTCTCATTTATTTGTTTTACCCCATTTCCTATTTTATTTTATTACCTTTCTTCCATCACCTCCATCCATAATGCAAAATGGTCTTAAAAACCTGTCATATCACCATCTGGTGCGCTCAATCCTTCCGATAATACAAAATAATTTCACAACTAAGTGCCCTGTTTTATAAGTCCATTGACCTTTGTTTCACACAGCTAACTTACCAGGGTTTTTTCTCTTCCTGTATTTTGTTATATATTTTCATTTCTTTTTACATCTTCCCCTTATATAACAGTTAAAATCCCATGCAATTACACTTTTCATGTTAACCATCTGATTAAATATATTTTCTTTTTCTTTGCTAATTAAAAATACCCATAATTCTATAATTCTGTAAATGTGTTCTCTCCACCCCATATCCACAGCAGTTAACCTTCCTATCCTTACCAATGTCGCATCTAATATTTTCACTTTTTTCCTTACAAAACACAGCCACCCCAGAACAGTTTTAACTTCCTAAGTTCCATATTATATTTCCAACCCACACTTTTTCTGTTGGAAGACTTTTGTCACTTGTCAGGAATCTTACATCCTTTAAAAGAACAGCATTCACGTCATATTTAGCACACCATTACAGTATTGCTGTTTTTCTGACACTGTTAATAATACTGTTCACATTTACTGAAAGTATTCTACAATCGTTGCTTTTCCTTCTTTTTAAGTTTGGGAAAATATTTTTAAAGTTTTATTTTCACTCTTCCCCAACTGAATATTTTTCCTGGGTTTATGCACAAATAATCCTTAATCCTCAGAATCAGATTTTTCACTGGATAGGACTTCAAAAATTGTTAGTGTCATTCCCTTCTCCTGACATCTCTCCTTTTTTCATGCACCCTCTCTCCATTTTTCCCCTCCATATTTTTCTTCTTCTATGGTTTCATCACCTAGTTCACTCTCTCGCCCAGCCTCTTGTATTGCTTGTAGTCTCTTGTAGTCTTGTATGTCTTGTAGTCCTTCTCATATATATTTTCTCCCCTTTCACCTTCTTTTTCATTATTTACTGTTTGTTCTTGACAATCCATTCAAAAGTGTCCCTTGTCTTACACAATCTGCATTCAAGCAAACACCTTCTCCCCACACCGGTTATGTTGTACCTTGTCACAATGATTAAATGAGCAAAGTTCCCATAAAGGAAAAAAAAAAAAACACTTGTCAAATGTTTCACGTTGTTTTTTACACATTTCAAAATAGCTTCCAACCTCCACTCTCCATTCCATAAGTTTCTCCATTCCATAAGTTTCTCGCATCTCTAAATTTCACAGTGTTAACAACAGTTTCACACAAACCCTACATAATTATTTTAACATCCACCTCTTCTAGTACATCAATTGTAAACTGCAAAGTAAACATTTTTTAACATTTAAGTTACTGCTGGAAAATAAATAATTGTTCCGTGGATAAATGTCCTTTTTCTTGCACAGTTCTAGAAATTGTCCCTCAGTTTCAAACGTTGAGTAACAAAAAGCCTTTGTCCCTATATATATATATATATATATATATATATATATATATATATATATAAATAAGAGCAAATTTCTTGAGCTTTAAAATCCAGGACAGTAACCAGTTGGTCCCATACATATCATCTATTACTGTGTCATTTTTTGTTCTTATTTTCACAGCTGGTCTTCTCTTCTTTTTAAAAATAGCTTTACTTACAGTGTATTGCTGATCTCCTTTTTTACCTGCTGTCACTGCTGCATATGTCTTAGTTACTGCATTATCAGTTGCCCCAAAACTAGGTACCTTCTCAGTTTGTCGCTTTGCTTTCTGTCACTGCTGCATAATTTTCTTCTGCTGTATTCTCTGTTGTTCCTTCACCACATTATTATCCTCAGCATTTCTAAAAAAGTTACCTGCCATCTCATTCCATAAATTGGATCATCCTACTCAATTATTTTTAACAGATCATCATCTGCAAGCCCTCCTGACACCAGTTCTGTTATCTGCAGCACACCAACAGACTCGTTTACTACTTTTATGGTGATGCTGCTCATTTGCATCCTCTACTGCACAGGAATCTTTGCTTACATTTTGATGCTCCATATCAAACAGATTTTTCTACATTTTTTCATTTTCTACTCCAAACTCTCCATAGCTTTCCTCTCTTCCTCCATGCTGCTGCTTCCCTTAGGACTCTTCCTTATGGCAGTAGGAACCCACCAGCACCATCTAACAGATCCAAAGAATGGGGGAAGTTCCACGATGGCCTGGCCAAATTTCCCCTAGCAATATAAATATTACCTAGCGGCTCCCCTGAAAAGAAGTCACTAGCCTAGTGGGATTAATCCAGTCAACAAAGCCTAACTAGCTAGCTAACTAAATGAATGAATATACCAGAAAATGTCTCATTGTGATCAAATCATTGAAAAAATCATTAAGTACAAGGCTGTGCCCCCCTGCCTCTCAACTGTACCTAAGTTTGCCTCATATATTTTGACTCTGTTCCTAGAAAATGTTTGATTTTCTGGTAAATCACTAAGGGATGTTGGGAGCCAATAAAGCCAGATACTATAATTGTATATGTCTTATTATTCGGGCAATTTGTGTTGATGGAAACCTCTGTGTTTCTCTAAATGAGTGCATGGCATATTTACATTGTCTCTGACAGAATACTTGAGCAAAGATGATGAGAGGCATGCATTCTCTTGGATTACCTCTCATTCTTTCACTCTCTGCCTTTCTATGTCTTTCACGACCACACACATACACACACATGCCCACACCCACACACAATCACATAAAAATGCATTACTTTATTTTTTTCACCTTTTTAAGAGCCTCTAAAGCTGGGGGAAACTAAAATGGCAAGTCCTTGTAACTGCCATTGCAGTTACACTTGCTTGTTGAGTTTTTATTTTACTTATTGGTTTATTTTTTTCCTTTTGATTTATTTTTTGTGTTATTCTCCACTAAACAACATAGCCATATTTAGTAAGCATAAAAAAGAATAGTGGCCTTTTTGGTGTTCCACGGCAGCTTGATATACTGCCAGGAAGCATCAAACTTATTTTTACTGGGTGATAGCAACGCATTAATACCTTGTTGGAAAATTAACATTATCCAGTAGAGGGTATGTATGCATGCATTTCCCATTATCTAATACGTTTTATTCTGTGCTACAAAGGGATGTCATTTTTTTTTTGCTTGGTATTTCATTTCCTACATGGCATTCAGAATCACCAGAAAAAGAGATTAAAAATTACATTAAGATACCCTACTATCTCCTGGAAGATTTTATGTTGATTCACTTAATATGACAGTATACAGAAGTGCTGTCTCCTTTTATAGTGTCTAGTCAGAGTGACACTATTTTCAACTGATTCTGACAGCTTTATGTTCTTAGTCTACTTTCTCTTTTTTTTCAAACACCTTTATTGAATTATTACTTGTGACATAGGCACATTTACCGTTATATAAAAGTAATCAAACTGTATTAACAAGTTAAAATTAACAAACATTATGCTTCACATATCATATAACCTAAACATTACATAAATTAATCAATTCCTGAGTCTTATTTTTCAGTCGTGGTAATGAAACTTTTCTTTCAGATACAGAAAGTGCTTATGTTAAACTGCTTTTTTAAGAAGTGAAAATACTGCCCTCTCACTTATCCCTTCTGTTATCCATAGGTATCACAGTTTCATGCCATTCAATGTCATCTGCTGACTGAACTATGACACCAGTGCTGTATCTTCACACATAATCTACACTTCAGGAGTTTCAGCACTTTTATGATCACAGTGGGAAGGAAAAATGACAGGGCTACTCATACTTTGCCACACAGACATTTCATGGCCCGCCTATACTAAACATAATGGGTCATATCTTATGAAAGCCAGGGAAGCAAATTCCTAAAAAAATATTTCAAGGTTTCATGTAAACTCATCATGATGTACACTAAGGAAGATAAACCGTAAAGAAGTGTCAAACAAGGTTAAAAACAACTAAGTAATGCTTCACTTATTTGCTTCAAAGTAAGAATCATTTTGCACAGAAAAAGTATATTCTGTGATGAAGAATATAGCTTTTATAGCATATTATTTAGAGTCTAGGAAGGAAAGAAGAATTCACTGGAAAAAGTATGTTCCCGTAGAACAGAGTAACAGGAAAGGGATATATTAACTGATGAAGAAGAGAAAGGACAACACAGAAGTAATACGTGCCTTTATAGGTAATGAGGGAAAGCTTCTACAAGAAGACAAAATAATTTTGATTTCTTAAAGTGTATAGCAGTAAGAAAAATAACAAAAAAAAAGATAAACATGTAGAAGTCAGGAAATAAATTCAAAATGTACTCGTGAAAGCATATCCAGAGTCAAATGAATCTTGGAGGAAGAAAATGTTTTCAATATATATTGACAGTATGAAAAAATCCATGCTGTATTCCGTTTCCATTTAAACTGTTGTTAGCATGATTATTAGCATAAATAAAAAGCTGCAAAAATAATATGAAATATAAAGGGTTAATTTAGAAATAGTATAAAATACAGAAAAACAGTAAGTGTGCTGGCAAGCATAAATAGCTTAGTTAGATTTTGGCATCCATGTAAAAGAGAATGTTACTGAGAAACAAAGTCTGTAAAAATAACTGCACGGATGGCAGCTGGAAGGACATCAACGAAGTAAAGAGATGTAACATCAAGCAAGATAACAGATAGTGCTGGAACACCACGTTTCAGATAACTGAGTTTTCTTGGACCACCATACCTGAATCAAGGACAAATCATAAATTAGAAGAACAAAAGAAAACTGTTATATAAAGAAAGAACTGGTATACACCAGACTTTGAGAAAAATATCAGACCTTCTGGTATAAATATGAGTGTATAAACAAGCTTTTGGAATTTGCCATAGAGAGCTAATAGCATCTGTGTTGCATGTTTGTAGATGGAGAATGTGACAGTAAAGCATATTAACTGAAATGGTTGTCTTTGTATTTATTGCACTCAGTACAATACAGTAATAAGACTAGTTGATTACAATAAATAGTTAAATGAACTGTGGTATGCATTCATGTAAATGCAAGTAACAGCAAGAAACCAACAGAAGGCAGTATATCATTTTTCAATAGCGAGCCACAGTTGATGGATCCAATGGTTTCTTACTGTGACAACTACAGCTTTTTTTTTATTTTATTCAGTTAGTAAGTTCAGTTCCAGTGCAAACATTTGCCTCCTTCTTCTGTACAGTATCCAGTAGCAGAACAGTGCATCTCTGCAGATTCCACAGGTCCTGCACATTCACACAACTGAATCTGCCAGCTGTGTTTGACCACCTTTTCAGAGAATCAACAAGGGACTTTCCACACTTTCTTGAGGGAAGACTTGATCGCCTTTCACACAGAAACTGGCAATTCTCTTTTTGTTTCTCATTCTACAGCATGGATGCCATAAACAAAAGAATTGTAAAGTGTAAGACTACCTTTCAGGTAGACAGTAATAATAGTTCAGCACATGTATGGTCAGGATTTAAATACTGGTATAAACATAACTGTAGCACAGGTAATACTTTACTTGGTAAAGTTAATGTCAATGCTTTATATAATTTCATTACGTTTGACTGGTATCTTAAACAGCAACATCATCTGTATGACAGTAAACATTTATTGTGCAAGTTATATGAACTGCTTTCTGTGTGCAATGTCATAAAAGTAATGGTAAACAACCAGATTCATTATGTCCTGTCACCACATGTAAAATGTTAATTTCAGAGTTACAGTATCAGTCAAGTCAGTTATTTACAAAATCCTTTGTACATCTTGCTAGACAAAAGTGGCATAAAACCACAGTACATTACAAAACAGATAAGAACAGAGATGAGGTTCATGGTGAACTGACTAAAAGATTTAATAAACTTCAAAGAGACAGAGTGAGTTCAAAAAGTTCAGACAACATATGCAAACACTTTTTCAGAAGTACATAAGAGCTTTAAAGACAGCAGAACAAAATACAGACAAATATAATCTGGTTAGTAAAGAGTTAAAGCAACAGCAGTTAACTACGTTAATAGAAAATAATTTACGACATACTATTCTACATTTAGAAAAATATTAAGTGTACACAGCACAAACTTTCATTCAGTTAAAGCAAGGCACTTAAATAGTGATTTTAAAACCATTTCAAATAAAACAGTTCTAGGGCATAAAAATCAAATAAGAGTAGTTAAACACAGTAAAGGCATGATGTCACAAGACTGACATGCATGTATTTTTTTTTCACCTAAAGTGCAGCAAAAGGCTGACAACAGGAAATGTAAATCATGTAAATATGTTTTAAGCATGTGTTAGTTAAGTCAATATCTCTTTTGTTTCTTACAATATTTTGTAATCGTATGATAGCATAAAAAATAGCACAGACTCCAGCAAAAACAGTATTCAAAAGCAATATTATGCATAAATAGGCAAATTAATGTTTATTACAACTGCATTCTAATATCAAGTTGAAAGTATATTAACGAATGACTAAAGATACAAGTAAGTGCTAAAGGAGTTATGGGTTAAGCGTCTGGAATGCGCAGAAAGAAAAAAAGTATGTGAGCTCAAATCTTTCCAGGCTGGAATGGGTAGTTACAAGGAATGTTGCATAACATAAAATGTTACTGATACTGAAATTTATAAGGTTAAGGAAAAAAGACTGGTCACCAGGCCAAACGGCTTATGTTTTTCTAAAACATTATTGTGAAGTATTCACGTACAGCATTAAGCGAAAAGCACAAAAGTCTACAAAATGTCACAATTGTGCATACATGTCATTAATAACCTGTTTAAAAGTAAATACTACACAGAGTACAGTCAGTACATGGGCTATAGTATGTAGTTAAAATAAATTATGCAGGTCCCTTTATAAAAAGGGAGGGTACGAATAGCTAGTAGTAACAGTAAAGATCTTTTCAAAATGGGTAAAAGCAATTCGTATTACAACTTTGACAGTACAGGCAACAGCAAAAGTTTTATAAAAATATTTTCTGTTTTTTGAAAATGGGAAACAAAAAATAAGCAAATGTGTAAGACCAAAGTGTTACAGTCTAGGTAACTGCCAAAAGGGCAAGCATACATTCAATTCTCATGGCATAAAGCAAATAAACAATACTGCAATAAAATGATGTGTACTACAGGGGAAGGGCATGCTTTCAATTTTACACCAACTGTGTAAACAGTACTGGAAAAAGAACTCAAATATGAGCAAAGTGGTAAATTCTGTTAATTATAATAATGTTAATAAAACAAATGCAGTCTTTTCTTTAACTGAAGTTTAGTCCATTCCTCAAAATAATAAAATAATGGGGGACTGAAAGAAAATAGTATTCTATCTCCATTTAAACTGTTACCAGCATGATTATTAGCTTGAATAAAAAGCTGCAAAAATAATACGAAATATAAAGGGTTAATTTAGAAATAGAATAAAATGCAGAAAAATAGTAAGTGTGCTGGCAAGCATAAATAGCTTAGCTAGATTTTGGCATCCATGTAAAAGAGAATGTTACTGAGAAACAAAGTCTGTAAAAATAACTGCACGGATGGCAGCTGGAAGGACATCAACGAAGTAAAGAGATGTAACATCAAGCAAGATAATAGATAGTGCTGGAACACCACATTTCAGATAACTGAGTTTTCTTGGACCACCAAACTTGAATCAAGGACAAATCATAAATTAGAAGAACAAAAGAAAACTGTTATATAAAGAAAGAACTGGTATACATCAGACTTTGAGAAAAATATCTGACCTTATGGTATAAATATGAGAGTGTATAAACAAGCTTTGGGAATTTGCCATAGAGAGCTGACAACATCTGTGTTGCATGCCTATAGATCTGAAAGGAGAATGTGACAGTAAAGCATATTAACTGAAACGGTTGTCTTCGTGTATTTATTGTACTCAGTACAATACAGTAATAATTAGTGACTAGTTGATTACAATAAATAGTTAAATAAACTGTGGCATGCATGCATGTAAATGCAAGTAACAGTAAGAAACAAACAGAAGGCAGTATATAATTTTCGGGTCTGCTTCATGTGACCTAAATTTCATTTGACTGAGACCAAAACACTGAAAGTTCACAAGACTGAAAACTCATTTGACTGAAACTCATAACACTGACACATTAAAGTAAAAGGTATATGCCCTTTTCCCCACTGTAGTGCGATCCTGGAGTTAGTATATATAGTTAGGGGGGTGTGGGGGCACAGACTGTGACACCAGATGCACACCAGAACAAATCGAACACATATGAACAAACATGTAGGCAGACCATATACACTGATCCGCATTAAATGCCCAACACAGCCCACCCATCTCTCCGCCTAGCTTAGCCAACTGGGAAAACCTGCCCAAGCTATCTGTCATAACCAGCCAAATATCAGGGTACCTCACTTTTCATCTCAATGACTGATCCGTGGCTTTCCATTTGCAGAACCATTAATTATAGCACATCCAAGCGTTTCAAATGTATAGTTGGTGAGTCTCATGCATCATGAGAAAATAAGTTAAACGCAGCAAAGCCTGTGAACTATCCTTCTCTAAGCTAACCACCATATAATAAACAAAACCTCACCTTTTCCACTTAGCCGTACTGGCCCCATCCAATGTAGAGGCTCTGCTACTGTCATTTTCCAAAAAAAAAGCTCCTCCACATGAACCATGATAGCTGTCCATCTGTCCTTTAGGCTGCAGAACCCATCCATCTGCAAAAGAAAGAATAACATAAGAAGGAAGAGGAGGAAAAAAACTGTGACTAACTCCTGTTTCTATCACAAAAGGTATACTTCTCTGCCTTAGTTGTGTACTTATTTTACAAACCTAATTTCCTCACAAAGCCATGTCCCCTACCCCGGATACATTCTAATACACTTTCCCCTTCCTTAGTAGACTATCTGGATGTTACCATCAGTTTTTAACGTAAGGCCTCTTTTACTCCTTGAACGCACATAGCCAAACAGCTTGTGTTTGAGTTTTTTTTTTCTTTATGGACCCCCATCTCCAGCTGACTTCCTTATAGCCTCCCCTTCTTATGCTTCATACCATCCCCCCATAACTGCTACCTTTGAGCCCAAGGTAGTGCCTGACCAGCATGACAGGCACCAACGTGCCTCCACCCTCTCTTCATCCCTCCACCCGTCCACTGTGTCGCTTAACATACACTTCAACCTCTTAGTTGATGTATCTGACTCTCTCCTAACTAATGTGAAGGCTCAACTACAGACATTTTTTTTTTATAACTGCCACCCTTAAAGAATGCAAAAGCCTCACCCTATTGAAACAATGCCTTCCCCCAATGACACAAGTGTATGCCATTGTTTAATAATTTGCAGTGCTCCTTCTTAGCCACATCATCACATACATTTTTAATTTAAGTAACCGACCATAACTGTGAGGCTAGATCTGGACATACCACCAAGAAATTAGCCAATGCAGAGTAAATCTACAAAATCAAACTGTATGGGATCCTGAGTTTGGAGATTTCTTATATTCTTGTTTATTAGGTCCATGATGATGCGTTCCATGGCTCTGCATATCAGACTTGTCAGGTTAATGGGGCGATAGTTCCCAGAGTCTGCAGTCGCTCCTCCTTTGTAGAGAGCGGTGACTGTAGCATTTCGCCATTCGGTAGGGACAAAGCCGGAGATGAGGCTGTAACTGAACAGGGCACACAGGTGAGGTGCCTGTTCACTCTGTAATTCATGTAGAACACAGTCAGGGATATTGTCAGGTCCCATAGAAACATTCTTGGCCTTGGACAGTGCTGTTTTAATCTGTACAGCAGTAATACTGGGTGCCTGGCAATCTACTGGTATTGTGATTGGTCCTTTGGTGGGAGAGAGAGGGGTAAAGTTGGCACTGAATCTGTCAGCCAATATATTGGCAATATCTGTTGGCTCGGTATAGGAGGTGCCATTGTGCAATAGCTCCGAGCAAATATGTGTATTGCCATGGAGAGTCTTTACATAACTATAGAAGGCCTTCTGGATGTCTTTACTATCTGCTGCAATTCTGTTTTCATAGCTAGCTTTAGAGGATTTGATGAGGTATCTCAACTTTTTGTTGAGGCTGATAAGGGAGTTTTTCCAGTCTTGGGACTTCACCTTATTTTGCATCAGTTTCCTCCATTTGTTGTAGAGTTTGTTTATGGCAGGGGACCACCAGATTGGCTTCCTTTTTATGGAGGAGAGCATCTTGGTTCTATTGGGTATGGCGAGATCCATGCATTTGTGTACATGTTTATACAGGGCATTAGTGTATGAGTCGGTGGTCATGCAGCTGTTGTCCAATTGCATGGGTGCTGTGAAGTTAGCCACCTCTGTTTTCAGGAGCCCAAAGTTAGCTTTGGAGAAGTTTTTCATGGTGGTTGCCTTTGCAGGGGAGGGGGGATGTGAACTTCCAAGGTGATTAGTTTGTGGTTGAATCTAATCAGGGAGGAGTTGACTATTGGTATAGAGCAATGATCAACCATGTTAATAATGACCAGGTCAAGGATGTTGCTACCTCTAGTGGGAGTAAGAACGAGCTGGTCCAGGCATCTGGAATTAATGAATTCCAGGAAATGTTGGGCAAGTGTATTGGTACATTTGTAGTTTTTCCAGTTAATGGAGGGGTAGTTGAAGTTGCCCAGTATGAGAGTGTTAGGTTGGACCCTAATATTCTCCAGGGTGCTTAGGAACACTTTAGTGTGAGTCTTGGGACATGGTTGGGGAACTCTAGCAAGCTACGACCTGAATTGCTGTCTTACTCAGTGTTAGCTGCACCTGAAGTATCTCTGATGTGTTATGTTGGGCTACCAGTCTGGAGGTGTGCGCATCCTTTATGAATATGGAAACACCACCGCCTTTGGAGCTTCGGTCTAAGTTCTGGGTCTGAAAGGAATGAGTTATAGCCTGGTAGTGCAGGGGT
The DNA here is from genome assembly GCF_019279795.1 of Protopterus annectens. Lineage (NCBI taxonomy): Eukaryota > Metazoa > Chordata > Ceratodontiformes > Protopteridae > Protopterus > Protopterus annectens. The sequence continues at coordinate 318,780,655 of NC_056747.1, read as the reverse complement.
GCTTTCTGCTGCCTTGAACCAGGTCTCTGTTACAGCACAAATGTCGATGTTCTCCATTTTAAGGAGTGCTTCAAGTGAGTGCATTTTGAGATTTAGACTTCTAGCATTCAGCAGCATGACCCTCAGATTGCATTTGTTTGTAGCTGTTATGGTGGTAAATTGGTCTTTGGAACACCACCTAAAAAAGGTACTATAGGGGTGGCAAGAGCCTTGGCCAGTATCCAGAAGCCCAGGGTTGACAGATGCAGGCCATCTCTGGCAAAGCATTGAGGTCTGTCAATCATGTCATCCCAGGCAGACAGATACTGGATCCCCTTAGAATGACATGAGAAACTTAGCCAATTGTTGAAATCAATAATTTTCTGCTTGTACTGTGGTATCATTCTGGGAGATGGTAGGAGGCTGCTCAGGGCTAGGGTCATACCTGCCTGGGCTACATAATTTGAGAGCTCCTACATTTCTCTTTTCATGTAGTCAAGGGAGGTACATCTCAGGTCATTCACACTCACATGTACAATAACAGAGTCATATTTGTACCTGTTGTTGAGGGACCTGAGTGCGTGCATTATGTGGTGGATCCTGGCACCTGACAGACAGATGACTGTTACTTTCTCTTATTCAACCTAGTGAGTGGGACATCAGTGTGCCTCACTATCAAGTCACCTACTAGTGTGTTGGGCATGCTGTTTGCCTTAGGGGCTTTGGTTGAGTGGCACACTGTTTAAGTGAGTCATGTGTCTCATGATTAGTGCTGTGTTGTGGTGGTTGAGTGCGCTTCTGCCTTGGAGGTCTATGTTGTTTGTGTAGATTTTTATTGAGAACCTCCATGAAGGTGGGTGTGTGGTTTGTGTTTTTATGTGAAGGCAGTCCTGGTGTGTGTTCTGGAAGGCTATGTGTTCCATGTGGTGTGGTGCAAGTCTTGACCTTCTCCTACTGACCAGCTATTCTGGTCTTGGCTGGAGAGTATGTGGCTTCTAATTTGGATATATAAGTGCATCTCTCGCAAGTCTGAGTGTTCGGAGGTAAAAGGAGATGGTTGTCAGTATACATGAGGCAGTTACTACACTGCCTCAGGATGCCCAAGCTCACCAGGTTAATAGGAGAAAGCACAGGAAACTGACCTTTAAACATGCCTAGAAGGGTGGGCATTAATAATAAGTACTGGAGCTGTTTCCTTGTAGAACATTTAGTGCTGGTAGCACTTTTGTGTGCTACAATAATTGCTACAAGAAGTCTGGTAAAGTGCTAGACTAATAAGCTAGTAAAAGTGCAGGAGAGGAGAGAACTAGCAGATCTAAGGAAAAATGAAGAGCAGCCTTTTTGGCACTGATCAGAAGCTTCCAAGCAGTCATGGATACAGAAAATCTGTATCTGGACTACACTAGTTCCAGGAATGGCAAGAAACTTTCTTTTTTTTTTTTTTAATAGAAAGTGAAAAGACAGTAGGTAATGAGATAATTCAATATCCAGAAGCTAAAGGGGTGGTCCTCTGCTAAATTCTCACTATAAACAGTAGAATGAGCTGATATAATGTGACTGAGAAGGGAGGAGTGTCTAGTATCAGCCCTATACCAGAGGCGGGCAACTCAAAGCCACCAAGACTTAAGACCACCACAACAACAGGGTAGGTGGCTGGGAAAAAGAACAGTAGTACAGGTTACAGAGATATGTATTAAATCAGAAGTGCAGAAGACAACTGAAAATAAACACTTATCTTTTCCCAATATAATATCAGGCAGTAGATCAGTCTCTCTGCAGCTTAGAACAGCTTGAGCAAACAGGTATATCTGATTTAAAACACTGGCTATTAAAGACAGAGAAGCAGAAACCAACCCAATTATCCAATCAACAATAACAGTTTGCAGGAATGTCCCTAGCTAGATTAAACCAGTCCTGTTCACTTTCTCCCACAAAGAAAACAGATAGGCCTCTAGACAAAAGACTTCAATGCAAACTGAGGGTCACAACAGTAACAGATATTCATTTCTATCACACAACAAAAAGGACAGTAAAAACAGTTGCACAGATTACAGAGATATGGATTAAATCAGAAGTGCAGAAGACAACTGAAAATAAACACTTATCTTTTCCCAATATCACAGTAGGTCAGTCTCTCTCAGGGTTGCCAGATTTCCGACTGACCAGGTAGGGACAAAAAAAAAAAAAAAAGGTCTTTCATGCTAAGTGAAGACAAAAAAAGTCTGTCTTTAAACATGGAGCTTACTTGTGTAACGCAGAACATCACGCAATTCCTCGTTAAACACAAGTAGCTCCGTGTTTAGCGATTTTTGATTGGCCTGTATGCCAGTACACGGGCCAATCAAAAAAAAAACGAAGGCTGTTTCGCCGGGATTTAAACTGGCAGTGCGGGACTCTGGATCGGGCTGCTGATCCCGGGACAATCCCATTCAAATAGGGACGTTCAGCAACCCTCTCTCTGCAGCTTAGAACAGTTTCAGCAAACAGGTGTACATAATTTTTTAAATCTCTCTCTGTACTCATGCACTCAAAAATCCATTCAGTATTTCATAAACTGCATTACATATGTTCTACCAGCCTAATTGGTTTTCTTTTCTTGGCCTCCATAACTGTGCAGATGATGGAAGATGATGCATTCCTGGTGCTCTGAAAATATAGGGGTGATCTTATTCTTTCCAGAATCCCCTTCACGTGCTGCATACCCCAGATTCTTACTGGTCTTTGTCACTATCATTTCATATTGTACTGCTTAATTCAGTTTTAGCGCAATTGCTTCCACAGATTTGTTTCCTCTGCTTAGGATGTCACCATAACTGAATGTTTCATCTTTATTCCCATCAAAGTACATAACTTTGTCATTCTTACATGAACTCCTAGCTGTCATCTATAGACCCCAATGTAAGCTTTTAGAATACTTCCTATATTAGCAGATAAACTGATCTTGCTCTCTAATGACAAAAGAACATTGTGATACAGGAATGTATCACAATTTGATACATTGCACAGATATAATCAATATGAATATTCAGTGTTTGGACTGAGTGGTAGACTGGAGCATGGTGTCTTTTCCCTATGAAGTCCCACTTCCAGCAAACTGTCTCGGAGTCCAGTAAGACAATACATTTCCATTTCTACCCACCAAGTTAAACCATAACACCACATCTCCTTAATTTCCTTAGTACCTTCCATTGAGATACACTGTCAAAGGCCCTCCTGACATTCAGATATACCACGTGTACAAAGTCCTCCTTGTACACATCAGTGGTAACATGGTGACAGAACTGAATTAAGCTTCATTTGTCATTTCCCTTGCTGCAGAAATTTGTGCTATCTGCCATTGCTTAGATGATAATCATTCAGCAATTCCACTTGTCTGACATACCATACGTTTCTAAGATCTTCACTGAAATTAATTTGAGACCAACAGTACTATAATTTCCTGGATGTTTCCAAGAGTGATTTGTGTGCAAGGGAATCATGATTACCAATCATCATATGACACCACATTTAGTGATGAGAGGCCATGACACTCTGGCAGTGGTTCACTGATCACTTCTGCCAGAACAGACTGTGAGGGGCAACTCAGCCAGATCTTGAATTGTAGATCATTAAATAATATTTGGGTTTCTTCTCCACTCCTTCATTATTCACTATTCTATCCATATTTTTCTATATCTGCTCTTCTTTTCTCATGGTATCACTCGGCTTTTTCATACCTGTGCAAATGTAGAGGATAAGAGCCTACTCATTATGTTGGCTTAATCTATGCCATTGCTGAATGCTAGTCCCCCAAATTCTATAAAATACCTCTGGAATTATTAATCCATACTTTGTTTTGGTGTTACCAGGAAAGTTCAGCTGAGGGAAAGCAATTTACAATGGAGATGTTGTAGAAAGCTTCAAGACAAATAAGAATAACATACAGCAATAAATATATAATCACCAATATATCTGCACATATATCTATATCAACTAATATATATATATATATATATATATATATATACACACACACACACACACACACACACACACACAAGCACACATATACATATTGTGTGTCAGCTGATGGAACTACAGCCAGTCCAAAAAATGTTCAAACCTCACACCATCAGATCTCCAAAACAGGCTTTAGCATGGGCCTTGCAGAGGGGCATGTCCAATACATGGCTTATGATCACCTCTCTGACTTGCTTTACCATGGATCTGGAAGGACAGAAAGTCTGATACGCAGCTTTCATTCAGTTAATCCTGATTACTTGTAGCTTGATCACTTGGCCTTGGATTACCTGGGCTTTAATCATCTGACCAAAACCCATATATGTGAAACACAAAAAGTTGTATGAGGAATATTAAAATAGTAATTTTTTAAAAAATCATTCCTGATCAGGTACCAAGCGTTCTTCTAGCAGCATGCCCCCACCTCCCTTAACCTAACAGTGCATATCAAAGTCAATCCCTCTTGAAACTATTGTCCTGCTTCTAACAGAACAGGGTCTCCAGCGTACTTCAGAGACATTTTCATCCTAATAACAGTGCCTATTTCAATAAAATAATTCTCCTTTAACCTGACATGGCATATTGAAGTCAACCCCTCTTAAAGCTATTGTCCTGCTTCTAACAGAATGGGGTCTCCAGCATACTTCAGGGGCATTTTCTTCCTAACAGTGCCTATTTCAGTAAAGTAATTATGTATTACTCTCTCTCTCTCTCTAGTAAAATATTAGCTAAACATCCACCCAACCCCAGCTGTTAAAAATTTTTGGGAACACCCTGCTAGAGATTACTTTCAGTTACCTGTAAAGCATTTTTTTAGTTAATCTGCTTCTGCCCCTCCCAGCTGAGCATTAGTTAATCTTTTCCCATTTTTTGTTTCACAAACTCCTATTAACCATACTGTTTTTATTCTGCCAACACTAAACTACTCCCTCTGCACATTTACCCCTCAGTTTACCTCTCTTAGACCATGCTTATTAGTCCTGTGCATCATTGAGACAACCTCCATAGAACTAGCAGATTTTTATTACATACATATCACTCTCCTCTAGGCTGCTGTCCGTACCCTGGTTTCTATCCCCCACCTAATCTGCTTTCTAGTTTACCTTTGGCCATTTTCTTTCTTACGTACCTTGTCACTAATTTTGGAGATAGTTTTTCTTTTTTCTTCCGATACTTTTCCACACTTATTTGGGACTGAGCGCAACCTACTCTGGGCTCACTTTGCTCCCCTACCCCCATTCCCACCCACCTCCACTTTCATTACATTTATCCTCTACCTGCGACTCCCACTTCCTCTCCTTACCTCTTCCACTTCCTCCCCTTACCACTCCCACTTCCTCACACCGACTCCAAGTAATTCACAGACCAATATTTCCTGCCTCCATATTCACTTAGCTCCCAATTATTTTCTCCATCTCCCTTCTTACATAATCCCATTCTCATCACTTATTGGTTTTACCCCCCACAATGTCTTCCTTGACCACATATCTGAAATACCTACTCCCTTTCACCATTACTCTGCTCCTGTTCACTAAACTGACAGCACTAAGCCGATACTCCCCACCTTTTACCTTTAACCTACTATTCTCACATTTGAATTCCAGGGAACACTTCTACTCCTACATCTCTCATAGCCTTTACCCAATATCTCCACAACAGCCTGGGTACAGCTTCCTCATCTCTTTCTCTCCTTGCTGAAAGAATCCCTTCACAAATTATTTTGTTCTTTTCCTCCCTTATACGTTAAGGAGATATCCACCCCAACTCAGGTCCTTTCTTCTCTAAAATCCTCCATTTAACCACTATTAACTTTCAAAGCATCTGCAACACAACCTCTGAGTTTCATGCTTGACTAACTCAGAATAAAACACATATCCTTGCTGCTACTGAAACCTGGTTGAAACCAAACATCCAAGATGCTTAATTCCTTCCTCCTAATTTCAATGTAATTAGGGTTGACAGACATTTCCAAATTCTATTCAACACTTCCATAATGCTGAGATCTTAATTTCTTTCCTCGACATTAACAATTCCAAAAAACTCTATTATAGTTATTTATATTGCACCAGGAAATAACATCCCTAATATAGAAGACATTTTTTCATGGATATCCCATACAATAAAAAAATGAAACTATTATATTAGGTGACACGGACATTGACTGGGCTGCTACTTCCTCTATCCAATCTCCTAATAGCATAAATTTATTCCACTTTATGCAAGTAATTAATTCTACTACCAGGTATAACTTCAAAACTAACAAAGGTACAATTCTAGACTGGATTTTGGTCTCAGACCCCTCTAAATATCCAATTGCTGGCACCATTGCAAATTCCTTTAGTGATCATCTCCAAGCCTACACCATACATAATTGCACATCTCTCTCAAAAGCTTTAACATGAGAGTTACTCAAAACTTATCAAAAGTCTGCTCCCATAAATTCAATACTATCCTTAGTAGCTACAACTGGAACTGTCTTAAAACCTTACCACTAGATGATGGCTTCTTTACTTCAATAACTCATTTCTTAACACTCTCCATAGCCTGGCACTTACTAGAGTCATTAGAGTTAAAATCAATCACGCCCTTTGGCTTTCTAAATCTACTAAAGAAATTATGAGAAACAAGAATAATGCCTGGAAGCAATGACTAAACTGCGATAATCCTGACAACCTTATCCATTACAAACTATGTAACCTTTCAAAAAAACTTATTTGTAAAGACAACAATACTTCTGGAACCTACAATCAAATAGGAAAAATAATCCCAGATTCTTCTGGTCTTCCAACAATAATCTCTTGAACCCTGTCACTAAAACCAGCCCCAGTCCTTTCCCTGGTATGTCATCTGACCTTACAGCCTCCAAATTTAACTCATATTTCATTGACACAATAGCTAATCTTACAGCCTCATTTTCTGCCCCTCCACCTAGCAATCATCGCCTCAGTTCCTCCTCTTATTTACTTCCTAATACCACATCCCTAAACTCATCCATGCAAAACTGTGACAACCCCCCTCCCAAATCAAATTTAATCTCTCCCCTATTCCTACTTCATATATAAAAAAAACTCTTGCTAAAGCTAAAACCCTGTTCTAACTCAGCTGATGATATTCCTGCCAAATACCTTAAGATTGCTGCTGATGCAGTAGCCTATCCTATCATCATTCTAATCAACAGATTGATCTAAGAATCTTATGTTCCCTCTCTTTGGAAAAAAGTCATCATCCTTCCCCTCCACAAAGGGGGACCTTCCTCTGATATCCCAAACTTCCGACCCATCACTCTTCTATCCCCTATATCTAAAATTCTCAAAAAATGTATCCAAAAATAACTAATCCTTTACCTGCTAAACAATAACATCCTCTCCCCAACCCAACATGGATTTTGTCCAGGGCACAGTACTTCTACTGCACTAATATACTTCTTAGATACCATTAACAAAGTCCATGACTCTGGCTGTATAGCATCTGCTCTCTTTCTAGAGCTATCTAAAAAATTTGATACTACATCCCATTCTATCCTTCTTTCTCAACTTTCTTCCATAGGCTTGTCTTCTCAGCCTCTTAGTTGGTTTAAAAGCTCTCTCTCGGATATGCAACATGGTGTCAAATGGCAGCACTCCATCTCTCCCTACCTCCACAACCCTACTGGCATCCAACGAGGTTCAATCCTTGTTCCCCTTTTATTTAACATATTCATAAACAACCTACACCAAGCTTAACCACATACCTCCCTAGTCCAATATGTAGACCAACTCAACTATAGTCTGTTATGACCCAGCCCAGGTATCCTTCAACAAAGGACACAAACAGCCTTCAATACTGTTGAATCGTGGCTCCAAAAAACAAAAATCATCTTTCCTTAAATCCCAAAACAAAACTTATGCTGTTCACCCCCCCCAAAAAAAACTACCTCGATCAAATTACAAGACATTAACATTCTCTCACTGAACTCAGTAAAAATTGAAATCATAGCCAGTACCAAACTCCTAGCAGTCATAATTGACGACAATCTAAAATTTGATTTATATTTCCTATCCAACATCTCAAAAACCCACAAAAAACATGGTCTTCTCTACAGGCATAATAATTTCCTCTCCCCAGCAATAAAACAAGCATTAGCCCTCTCTATTTACTTCCCTCTCTACCCTACGGTGCTCCATTATTAACTAATCTGCAGTCTTCCCTCAAACTAAAATTAGAGTCTTGCTACAACAAGATTGCCAAATTTGATTCTGTCGTCACTCAACCCATCACTGTATTACCCTAATAAATCTCCAGTGGCTCGAAATGACCACATTACCTACCATACCTTCAACTAACTACCTCTCATAGACTAATTTTCAAACCCCAAGACTGCCCTGCACTCAGCTCCTTATTTTCCCTTTACACCCCTCTAGGTCATTACGATGAGAAAATCAAAACCTACTACAAATTCACAAAGCTAATCTTCCTGCAGGTAAACTCTTATACTCCTGGACTATTGCCAGATTGTGGAACAATCTCTCCTCCTCTGTTTGTTCTGAACAGCAACCCATTAAATTCAAAACTGCCCCTGCACAAGCACCTTCTCACCAACTGGATATGCAACTGCTCCACTTTCTCTAATGCTATCACCTAACTCTCTTTTCTCTACACTCCAAATTTCCCTAGACTCAAACTCTGTACTGCCTTTCTTAACTATCTAACCACCTATACCATATTTTTCCTCCACTCAAATTGCCCCGATACCCTACTCAACCATTACTAACTCCTTTATTCTTCACTTTAAGCATACCAACTACTATCTATAGCCTCATGTATTATCACTGCTTTCTTATTGTCCCCTTCCACTAATTTCAGATACAAAATCTAGAGCTGCTCTACACTCAAACCGATATACCTTGCTCGATCTAACTTGATTTTGCTGATACTTTTAATATTATTTGAATTTGCTTATATTTGTCTTTTTGTATCACCGCATTGCCATATTTGTATTGAAGTGATTCCTGTAAATATTGTAACTACCATGTTGCAAATTCCTTGAGTTGTAATTACCTTGTTATACTGAGCATTGGAGCTTTTCTCTCCGGGTCTCAACTGAAAATGGGCTCTGTTCAGTCCAGTGGACTTTCCCAGTAAACAAATGTCAATAAATAAATAAATATAGAAAACTGAATGAGAGATACAGAAGGAGTAAGCAGTACATTAACCAAATAATTGCAAAGTTTGCTAAGTAATTAGTTTAATAATGAAGCTTATCTAATAAATGCACAAGTGTCCTGAGTATGCTCTGAAAAACAGGAGGCAAACAGTCCTGCTATCATGAAGTTTGTGCCTAAGAATACATGTATTCATATAATTGTTTGTTTGTGAGCTGGGTGAGTGGACTGATCAGTTGTCCCTTTTCAGCTACAACATATGGCTGTAATTGACACAGGAAGCCTGTAAATAGTTCATCATCTAGGCCCTTGCTTGTAAATGTTTCATCTCCTGCTGACACTTATCAAGGGTACCAAAACTTGTCAGAGACTTGGAATGAATGCTCAAAAACTCCAACACATAGCAAAAGCAAACTCCAACCACGAAGATGGAAAACCACAACGCTTTATTCACATGTCCTGGTACCTCGGCAATTCGCCTTCAGTAGAACAATAAATCAAATAACACCCATCTTCTTAAATACAAACACATCAAACTCATTATCCTATCAACCAATTAATTTTTTGAAACTTTTTTCCCTCCTTTTTGCTTAATTACTTTACAAAACAGTTTGATACCATTTTCCATAGAAATACCCATAAATATTTAGATACTAGTTTATCAATAAACCACTTAATCCAACATTCTTATTATACAATACTTTTTAAATAGATGAATGAATGGTAAAACTACTCTAAACATTTGATGTCATACAACATTAAGCAATATTAGATATTATAAATATTTTAAATATTTTCAAAATATCTTTAAGTATTTTTTAAAATACAAAATATCAAATATAATATATCAAATGCAAAATATAGAATGCAAAACTTTCTCAGAATAACTCAAAAACATCATATCATATTTCATAAAGACAAACCCGCATCTAAATGATGACCATGATATTGTGACAAATATACAAGAAGATGATGAGTTGCTCAATATGAGTATTTATGACATCCCCGATGATTTGTTTTTTGAAAATGAAAATGAAAATGCTTGTGAAAGTGATAGGGATGATGGGTTTTTTGGTATGGGTTACACTCGTTTAGGTATGCCGTATTTACCTAGTGATAGTACTTTTTTGCCCCCGAAGCGATCTGTTGCCATTAATGTTTTTGAAAATGTGGTTTGTACTACAATTGAAAAGGAATATTTGAAATTTTGTAGGCAGAAAAGATTATTCAATCTTTTTAAAGCAGAATGGCTTGCACTGAAAGAATTTAGAACCACTTTAGATAAAGTGGTCATAAGACCTGCTGATAAAGGGGACAATTGGGTCATCATGAACAGTGAAAAATACACAGACAGTGCTGAGGCATTACTTAGAGAGGATTCCTATGAAAAACTAGGTTTTAATCTATTAAAACATTATTCTGATGAATTGGTTGAATTACTTGAAAGAGGGGAGAGGCTTGGTTTTTTGTCTTGTGGTGATGTTAATAAGTTGTTGGTAAAGGAACCTAGGCACCCTCATATTTATGCTATTCATAAAGTTCATAAGGATTTGGTCAACACTCCAGGAAGACCTATTATTTCAGGGATAGGTTCTTATATTGAGAGAACTAACAAATTCATTGATTTTCATCTCAAGACATATTTATCTAGAGTATCTTCTCATGTTAGGAACACTCAGGATGTGTGTGGAGCATTAAAGGGTATGTCATGGAATCATGAATTTTATTGGGCTACGGTGGACATCTCTTCTTTGTACACCAATATTGATAAACAGTGGGGATTGGAAGCTATGAGAAAAATAATGGGGGAAGGACCTAGAACTTCCTTTTTGTTATCTCTGCTGGAATTTAGTCTTACTCATAATTATTTTGTTTGGAATAGAGAATTTTATCTTCAAGTGAAAGGAACGGCAATGGGTGCGGCTTTTGCTCCTACGTATGCAGTTATTTATATGGGGGAATTTGAGAAAGAATGTATGTTTCATAAAAAGTTTTTTGTAAATAATGTTATTTTTTATAAAAGATACATAGATGATCTTATTTTTGTATGTAAGGGGGAATCTTCCGAGTTTGATGATTTCATGCAGGACTTAAATATGAATGCACATGGACTCCATTTTGTGTCTGAATGTTCTAGATTAACAATTTCATTTTTGGATGTTGAATTTTATGTAGGGGAGGATTATAAGGTGCATTTCAGACCTTTTAGAAAACCAACTTCGGTGAATAACTTCTTACATGCTAGCAGCATGCATCCTCCACATTTAATCAATGCTTTGCCTGAACAGGAATTTAAAAGAATTTTGAGAAACACTTCTGATCCCAAATTATGGGATGAGACATTAGATGAAGTGGTTCATAGACTTATGAGTAGAGGGTATTCAATGGAAATTCTGTCAGGTTTAAAAAGCAGATTATGTGGTGGAAAGAAAGTAAGAAGTGAATTTAGTACACGTCATATAGTTATTGATAAGAAGGAGAAATTATTTTTTGTTTCTAGATATTCTGATTTTTCTCAGACCATAGAGAAGATTGTTAGACAATTTTGGAGTGTGGTTTGTGATGATATGATTGTGGGAAGTTTGTTTCCTACTCATATTAATTTTTCTTACAGCAGATTTGGGAATTTAAAGGAGCTATTAAACAAAAAATTAGAAAAGTCTGCTGATGGAGAAAATGTTGGTATGGAGAAATGTGGTAGGTGTTCTGTATGTCATTTGGTTAGAAATTTAGATGGTATGAAAATCAATGGGAAGAGATATAGGGCGTTTTTAAAATTTAAAATAAAAAATAAAATTTAATTGTTTATCACAAGGGGTGGTTTATGTTTTAGGGTGTGATTGTGTTCAACCATTATGGTACATTGGTCAAACTACCAGAAAGATTAAGGTTCACATTTTGGAGCATTTGTGGGATGTGAGAAGGAAGAATTTGGATAGTCCAGTGGCTTTTCATTTTGTTAAAGTTCATAATGGAAACACTGAGGGATTTATTTTCAGTGTTTTAGATAGACCACATTTTGATGGTGGAAATTTTAGGACAGAACTTAACAAATTAGAAAATAAGTTGATTCTCAATTTTCACACTTTATATCCAGGGGGCCTGAATTTAGATGCGGTTTTGTCTTTATGAAATATGATATGATGTTTTTTGAGTTATTCTGAGAAAGTTTTTGCATTCTATATTTTTGCATTTGATGTATTATATTTGATATTTTGTATTTTAAAAAATACTTAAAGATATTTTGAAAATATTTAAAATATTTATAATATCTAATATTGCTTAATGCTGTATGACATCAAATGTTTAGAGTAGTTTTACCATTCATTCATCTATTTAAGAAGTATTGTATAATAAGAATGTTGGATTAAGTGGTTTATTGATAAACTAGTATCTAAATATTTATGGGTATTTCTATGGAAAATGGTATCAAACTGTTTTGTAAAGTAATTAAGCAAAAAGGAGGGAAAAAAGTTTCAAAAATTAATTGGTTGATAGGATAATGAGTTTGATGTGTTTGTATTTAAGAAGATGGGTGTTATTTGATTTATTGTTCCACTGAAGGCGAATTGCCGAGGTACCAGGACATGTGAATAAAGCGTTGTGGTTTTCCATCTTCGTGGTTGGAGTTTGCTTTTGCTATGTGTTGGAGTTTTTGAGTATTTCTTTTCTTTTTGGTGTTTTGTTATGACTTGGAATGAATGGCAAGGTGTAAAAAGGCTCTAATAGTCATTAGCCTTCTACAAACCTACAGACCTGGACTGAACTGAAAAGCAACAAGAGACATGCAGATACAGCAGTATAAAGAACTGAAATATTATACAGAGAACAATCATCTAGTTACGTACAATAATATGCATGAAAGGCAATGACAGAATAAAGCAGTAAATTATGCTAACTTTAACATATTTATAGATTGTGAATTTTTTAATGTTTACAATTTGTGTATTAGAATTACAAGAGCAAACATTTATTTCTAAATGAGATTTAATAATGTGTTTGCAGCATGATCACTCTGTGAAGATAGGTGAAGGCTGCCAGCCAAGCCAGATAGAATTTTGTAGATAATTCTGTCATTTGTAAATATTAATATAAGCCACAGGCTTGTTCTCTTAAATGGGAAAAATGTTGGTAAATGTTAAACTTCAAAACTGTAACCACATTGCACTCTGCTGGGGAAAGCTGATAAGTCAAGCATGGTAGAATTGTTTGATCTTTAAATTTAGCTCCGATATGTCTGGATGAAGGAATTCTGGCTATTGTCTTGGGACCAGAGTTAATGGCTAGAATTTGCATGTATAAATGTCCTTTATTGCTCTGGTTTCTGACCAGGTGTAAAGAATGCAAATGTAGTTTCTGTTAGCCTGGGAACACCAGAGAAGTGTGAAGAATGATGTCATGTGAAGCAGCTCTGCGTTATCAATTTAAAGAGAGAGAACCAGAGAACTCGGAGCATTTTGTCTTGAGAACATCACCGCTGACAGGATGGCAAAGGTAATGGGTAGCGGTAGCTGGTAAGGTTTTGACTGTAGATACGGGGACACCAGCACTGGAAGGCTTGGTGTAGATTATCATTCTACTGTCATTATTCTAGATATAGTTATGTTATCACATTTTTTTGAAATGGATATCAGTTGTACAGTATACCACATGGTAAATACATTAGCAAGTAGAGCTGCAATACTGCAAAGGAAGGAAGGAAGGATGTAGTTACTTACTAGCAACAGGTCAGATCTCAGCACATATGCCCAATCCTAGTCAGTATTAAAGCTATTAGCTAACTGTACAGAAACGTGTTAATGTACAAATGCAAGAATAAATGCAATATATATATATATATATATATATATATATATATATACACACACACACACAAGTTTATAATTAATAATCCCCTATGAGTTTGATCGAAAGATAAAACACTGAACAAACTCACAGGCAGGCAATTAATATTAATCTCCACTAAAATCATTGCAAAAAAGTAATCACAAATGTAAACCAATAAGTTACATTTGTGATTATGAAAAGTTAAAAAAAAAAACAAACAAACAAAAAAGCAGGTTTTTAAGTGGGGAGAAGTTGCCCCCACACCTCAAGAAATTAAATATACAATCTCCAGGGTCACACAGACTCAAAAAAAGGCAGAAACCCTTGCATTATGTAACAGCTGATATAATGAACTTCAGCTGTTACATAATTCGACAAACCGTACCAGCAACAGAAATCACCAGTTTCACTACGTGATAAAATGCATGCAATGAAACCTCATTTAGCACTCATACATGTGTTTGTGTGTGTGTGTGTGTGTGTGTGTGTGTGTGTGTGTATATATATATATATATATATATATATATATATATATATATATATACATAAGTTATGGTAAACAACCAACCAGCATGTATCTGGGATGCAGAGAAAAAGCTAAATAAAACAAAAAAAAAAGAAATAAATGAGGAGAACATCCAGAACTCCACACTGATGGTGAGTGGAGGCCATGATGCAACCCTTGTTCTGCACGGCAGATCACTTATTAATAAGCCAATCATTTTTATTTTTTAGACATGACTGAGGTTGGACTGACCAATCCAATATTCATATCCAGGTAATATTCATGAGTCTGTCCTGCAGCTGCAAATTACTTTATGCACCACAGAATGGCAAAAAAGTATGTTGATATTCAAAACAGCACATAGCACATTATCTCAAGTACAGATAATACAGACTGCAGGAATCCAGCGATGTACAAACAGCTTTCCATGCTGCAGCACACTCTCACTCCCATTAGTATGTCGATCAGCACGCAGTACCGACTATCACACAACCAAACCTTGTCCTGTCCCCAGACAGTGACGCTGGTAGCAGGTGGAGCATGTACAGCATCAGATACCCTAGTTTTCATAATAC
This sequence comes from Protopterus annectens, assembly GCF_019279795.1. Taxonomy (NCBI): domain Eukaryota; kingdom Metazoa; phylum Chordata; order Ceratodontiformes; family Protopteridae; genus Protopterus; species Protopterus annectens. Next base: position 318,765,629 of record NC_056747.1, on the reverse strand, counting down.
TATAAAGAAATCCTGGCCCATCATCCTATCAACTGATTGAAACCTTCTTTATGAATCACAGTCAATCAAGATGGCAGGCGAGACACACCAAGATAAGGCATCTGAGCTATGCATGCTATGCCTTCACAAATAGTTGCATGTAGCTACTTGGGAAGGCATACTGTAAAAGCATGGCTGTCCTACTGCAGTACGTTGTGCATCATCACTAGGCTTTCCAGGTCTGCTTGACATCCCAGGCACATCAAGCACTCCTGTGTAGCACTCAAGAGTATGGCAGGAGGCATGCTTACACCTGTGGGACTACTGCAGTACATGTCTGTTTGGAATGAGCACACCCAGGTACTACTGCAATGCATGTCTGTGTGAACTGTACATGCCCAGAGACTACTGTAATGCATGTTTGTATGGACTATGCACACCAAGGGACTACTGCAATGCATGTCTGTGTGAACTGTGCACATCTAGGAAATGCTGTACTGCATATGTCTGTTTGAAATGTGTACATGTAGGGACGACTGTACTGCATGTCTGTGTGGAATGGGGTGTACTCACGTTGTCAAAGGCCGACAATATCAAAGCTGATATTGTCGGCACCAGATTAGCGAAAGCAAAAAACATTGAACATTTAAACGGAAATCTCTGTAAGGGGAGATTTCTGTTTAGTTCAAAGTAGTGCGGTCTTGCAGTTGGTATATTTAAGTAGGGGGGTGTGTGGGGTGCAGCCCCACACATGGAAGTTACAGGGGACCTTGCCCCGCCCACTGCTTGCAAAGTAAGTTTTTATTTATTTTTGTTTTTAGGCATTTTTTTTATCTTTCGATGTTTCAGAATTCGATGATATGGTGTCGAACATATCAGATTCGATATTCTGAAACTTTGATAAGATAATATAGACACGTGGAATGTGCACACCTGGGGACTACTGCTATCTGTATGGATTGTGCACACCAGGGGGCTACTGTAATGGGTGTCTATGTGGACTGTGCACATCTGGGGACTACTTGCAATGGATGTCTGTATGAACTGTGCATATTTGGGGACTACGGCAATGGATGTCTATGTGGACTGCGCACACCCAGGGACTATTGCAATGCATGGCTGTGTAGACTCTGCACCTGGAGACTACTTTTGTTTGTGTGGACTGTGTAAACCTGGGGCTACTGCTGTATGTATGGACCATGCAAACCAAGGGACTACTACAATGCATGTTTGTGTGGACTGTGCACACCTGGGGGCTACTGTAGTGCATGACTGTGTGGAATGTTCACATCCGGGGACTACTGCAATGCACTCCAGAAAATTTGCCTCCTCCTTTACAGCATACTGATTATGTGAACAATTTACTTGCATGTATATGTGCTCTACTGTATGTTCATGCATTCCAGAACCCATCTGTAGACCTAGTATCATTATAAATAACATTTAAAGTTCAGTGAGCTCCATGTAAGCACTTAGTCAGACCCATATTAATGCATGTGTTGAGATTCCAATAACACTAATACTGTCCAAATGAAATATAGTTTTGTCAATAAAATGCATAACATGTTAATAAAGCTATTTAAAATCATATTTTATAAATTCTGATTTCAATGCAAATAGATCTTATGTCTATTTTTATCTTAATTTTACTATTTTTTGAAGATTTTCAGTATCTCTACTGCATTAATTTTAACAACATATGAAATGAACACTGTTCAGATTTACTGTGTCATTTAGAATGTAGGCAAGTCATTTATCATTTTTGCATATTGAATTTTATGCCTTAGAGAGTAAATTAGTATGGGTAAAAATAAAGTTCTGAACAAATTTGTTGTTGATTAAACTATAGGATACTAGCCCAGCCCAGTATGATTTTTTTTTACGTTTCATAGGTAAGTACAAGGCTATTGTTCCTGCTGGGACATTTTAAGCTTAGCCAAACTTCCCATTTGTCACCCAGATTTTGCATTCCTTTTCATGTTTTCATGAAAATGTATTGTTTAACAATTTATTATAATATGGATGCTATAGTGATTTGTCACTATAGCTGTTTAATGGGAGACTAGTTAAATGCTTAGTTAGTGATACATTTTGCAAGATCATCTGTTCCTATTGAATGTACATCTCACAGCAGGTGCATCAGCTATATTTTAGACTGATGTTGCTCTTTTGTTTTGCTTTGTATAATGCATAAATTACTTGGATGATTCCACCTAAAGCCAGGATGGTCTTTAAGAAAAATGGCATCTTAGGAGACATTTTGATTTAATATAAAGGTTCTTCTAAAAGTCATTCTGTATTTTATGGTGTTTATTGACAAAGCCATAGTTTTATGTACCAAAACAAAAATAAACATGTTTGTTTTCTCTTTGATTTGCAGGATGCAAAAGCTTTTATAAATTACAGTAGTGAATATGGCATAAATGCAGTCGGTACCTGCAAGGCATTTTATATTTGCATGGAAATAGGCATAGGAAAAACAATACATGTCAGGAAAGAAAATATACATTTATATGCATATAGATATATATATATATATATATATATATATATATATATGTGTACCTAGACATTTATACACACGCAAACATATATATATATATATATATATATATATATATATATATGTGTGTGTGCGTGCCTATATATTATATATATATTTATAAGCACACACACACAGAAAGAGAGAGAGAGAAATGTATACATATTTATTTATTGACATTTAATTACTGGGAAAGTCCAACATGGCAGAAGTCCATTTTCATTGAAGACCTAGAGAGAAAAGCTCTAAATTATTGCAAAACATTTTAAGAACAATCATTTTACAATCCTCAAAAATAAAATAAAAGCATCTGCAGTTTAAATACTTATAAAAAAATAGACATAATATAAAAACATTGGTTAAGAATCTATACAAGGTATAGGGCAACCATTTCATATTTAGCGACATTTTAGACAATTTGTAGAGAATTTAAGTAATTTAGTCTAATAGAAATAGGAATTGCAATTTGAAGTGAGGGAAAAACAGGCTTATAGCATATTTAGAGAGAAAGTCAGGGAAGAGAATTTAATAGCGTTAAGGAAATAAGTGAAAAAGGGAGAGTAAGGAGGTATAAAGAATGAAAAGGTACTTGTTCATATTTAGAAATATAGTTTATCCTGGTTTTGAGCATGAACAAAGCCAGATTTTAGCTAGGATGCTTTTCAGAGTGGTTTTGAAAGATGGGAGGGAGGGTATAGACCTGATGGATACAGGTAAGAAGGTCCAGGCCTTTGCAACTTTGTACAAGTACAGACAATACCTAGCAGATTTGTAGGTTTATATACAGACAGGTGTTTTTGGTCACTGGATCGCAGTGGGAACATAGTTGTACAGAATGTTGTTTAGTGCTGGACAGACAGATGGATGCTGAATGATTTTATAGGTGGTAAGAAGCTGTGTATATGTTAGCTGATGTGGCAGTTTTAACCAATTTAGGCTTTTCAGTGCTATACAGTGGTGGGTTCTGAAAGGGGTATGTTCTACAAATTTAGTAACTTTGTTATGGCATTGCTCAAGTTTTAATTTTAGTGAAGCATGGAGGTTAGTAAGGATGGGAGCCCCATAAAGAAGAGTGGGGAGGAGGTAAGTAGTAGCAAGTGTAGCTTTAGTTTCATCAGTGAGAAATCTTTGGCTGTGTAAAGCATCCATGGTTTATGATGAGTTTTTCTTATGCAATTTTGTACATGCAGGTCGAATGTAAGATTATCATCCACCATCACCCATACATCTCAACTGTCCAGATTTTCACAGACTGAACAGATTTTTGGCTCATATTTTTGGTCTGTTCCTCATAAAATTTGTGGTTTTCTGGCAAATCACTGGGATGATGTGAGGACTGAAGTCACTAAATAATGACATACATTTGAGTTTCAGACTTCAAATCCTTCAGAAAATGTATGTTAAAACAAACTCTTTTACTCTAGCAACTTCCTAAATTTATAAGAGCAATATTTAAAATGTGTTCCTGTTTTTGGGCCTTTGCATCCCCATTTGTCAGGCTTTGTCCAGATTTCTTGCACTAAGAGGTTGAGAGGCATGCCATCACCCCTAATAGTTTGCTACAAGAAGTGACTTCAATGGTTGCATTATCAAGAGAGAGGACTTTACATTTTTATTTATTTATTTATTTTTTTGTGAGAAGGGGATTTGGGGAAAAAGTAGAAGTTTGGTCTTTGTTGGGTTGAACATGAGTTGTGAGTTACAAAGCCATGTTTCCATGGTTGTTAAATCAGCATGTAATGTAGACGACACACTTACTGAACCTATAATCAAATGTGGTAAATTGCAAATTTACTTTTTATGGATTAATAAACCTGTAGTATAATGGAGCTCTAAATAATATTTCAATGAAAAAAGAATTGAAATGATAAAGTTAACTGCTAGTTAATTTCCTGAACTCCAAAATAGAATTTAAAGAGAATCTTTGTTGGAGGTAAGAACTGTTTATAAACAGTGTAATGGATCCTTTGTTACAACTGGTTGAAATAAGTCACATGACGTAAATGGTTTTGCACTTTAAAGATATGTGCCATTTGTTTTTTTGTTTTTTTTATCTAGGCAAAGCAAAACATCAATTGTTTAATTATTTGTAATATAACCACAGAGATTCAGTAGCTCAGGATAAAAGCTCTACCCAGCACAAGATAAAATCCAAAAAGCAAGAGAAGTAGAGTAGAACTACATGATGGCTCCAGGTTAAAACAAAAAGCTTTAATTATAAAATGTAAGTGCTTTCACAGTTTAAAATAACTGCTTCTTCAGATGTTCAAACAAAACTAACAAAACACCTTTTTATAATACCTACTTCACTTCCTCCTCAAATGAAAGCAATTAAACAATTACAAGGTCAATGTCATCTTAAAGCACAAACAGAACTACAAGGTAAAAATCAATGCACACGAAATACAAATAAAAAGTACATATAAAGACTATGATTGTATAAATACATATGCGCACATATATAAAAAATGTATATCAGTAACAATATATATATATATATATATATATATATATATATATATATATATATATAAATGTATAACCAGAAAAACATGGCAGAGGTTAGAATTATTTATATAAATGTGATTGTTTTCTCTTTTTTAGCCTTACACAGATTTTGGTTAGGAAATGACTGCTTCAAATGCTCAAAATCTCTCTGTAACTAACTCAGTGACTAGAACCTTCTTTAATCATTCATTATTGCAACTTAACATTTCATTCATTCCAAAATCAGGACATAATTCACACTGAAGAGTTAATCCACATTTTTAAAAAAACAAGTTACCATGAAAATTCCTTCGTCAATTCAATTTTACACTTCAGATCAACATGAAAGTAATATACCATTTGCTATTAAATGGACTTTATTCAATTTAAATAATCTTTCATGAGAGAGATGTTCATTAGTAACGCTCCATACTTGAAGACATTTAAGTGAGAAAAATAAATTTCTGTAAAAGATAAACATCTTAGAAAATGTTTTGGCCAGATTAAGTACAATACTCTTACATCAGGTTAGCAAGAACTGAAGTTGTTTTATGCATCAAGCTAATCTCTTTTTAAAGCCAACATTTGAGCTGAAGAAACAGAATGGACATTGTTGGTTAGTCTGCATCTAACTGACCTATGGTTCTAACAACATTTCCTCTATAATGAATAATGGTAACAGGCAAGTAAAATGCAAGGTATAATGTCAACATTTTATACTACTTATATTAATCAAATAATCCATACATAAATCCAAATAATATCAGTTATTTTGTTAGCAAATATAACCTCAACCTGATATAAGGGGAAAGGTATACAATTGTTTATGAAGACATTACCAATGAAGTATTGCTAAATACTATGCAAAACTGTAACAAGGAAAAGTTTGTGGCCCTGATAGTTTTCATGTTTTTTCAAAAGATATTTAAATTTCAGCTGGAGCCGTGTTGTATAAGCATATTAAATTGTATGATACTACAAGTAAATCATTTTCATTCTTAATCAAAACTCATATCCTATGCTTAATAAAAATGTCTACCTGCTTTCCTTATAAACATAAATATAAAAATTGTACTTCAATTTCAGCCAGAAGATTTTGCATTGCTGCAGATTTGGTTGCAGAGTCAAAATGGATCAGTATAACAACTTAATGTTGCAGTTCCACAATATCAACCTCACTTGATCAACAGGCAGTCTTCGCTCTTGTTTTAATAAATATCTTTATTAAATCATAGCTAAAACACTGAAACAGGTGCACATATATTAATAGAAAAAAAAAAAGAAACCATAGTAAGAATTTTTTTGTTTGTTTTTATGTAGTATACGTTTCCTTTTTAACACTCGTTCACTCTGACATTTCATTAAATGCTCAGTTTCTGCCTTCACTTAAACTTCACTCCTCATTCTGGTGAACGTTTTTCTGCATGTGTTGCTCCCACCGATTCCATTTATTTATATGTTGCTTGCTCATTTTCTAAAGATTCCACCTCCATTTCCTTACCCCCTTTACAATATTCAGTACTTCAGTTACTGTTGGTTCAGATTTTGATTTCCATTTTCTAGTAATTGTTTTTTTTTGGCAGTCAGTAGCATTAAACTTAGTAAGGCCTTATCCTTACTACATCTAAGCAACTGACAGCCTATGTCCCAACAAGTTGCAATGAATTGCTCCCATGACATTTTTGACAAAATGTTTGCTAGAGAATTTTAAAATCTACCAATTCATTACATTCCTAAAACAGATGTTCCCAATTACCTCTTTTTCTCATCACACCTCCAACATTTGATATATACCTGGGGAAACTACTTGGAATTCTACCTGGGGAATAATAACATATATGCAAACATTAATCATTATACTAAACAATAATTTGAATGCATGTACAATTCCTCTTTGCAGAACTAGAAAAATATTTTCTTTCCTAGCCAATTTATATAACCCATTACATGCTTATACAATTAATCTTCGATATGTCTGTGAATTAATGGTCACCTTTTGGATACAATTATTTTTTTACTGGCTCAAGGTAGGGCTACCTCCTTTTACCTCAGTTTTTTGTTCTTGCTTTAAAAGTACTATTCTCAAGAATTCGCAAAGACCTGGACATTGAAGGGATTATAAAGGTTATGTTATGTTATAAATGTATTCTCCAACAATTTATGATGCTGCATTATGCCTTTATGAACCCTTGTAAGTTAGTCACTAGGGTAATATTTCATCATCTGAATGCTTAGCCTGTGGTAAAAATGCAAAGGTTTAACAGCAGACTTATTGCATTTTTTTTTTATTTTCTAAGATAGTATCAAACCTATGTCAGATTTCATATTTAATCTGGCAAATGTGTATTTTATTAGCAACAAACTATTTGCTCAGTACGTTTGGTTTGGTATTTTGTTTTCTAAGCTGTGTTTCAGTTTGGTTGTAGTTTTTGTTGCAGAATGGTTTACTACAGATGAAATGCATGTTAAACTGCAGTGTGCATTTATTAAAATCTCTCTTGGAAATTCTTTTTTTTACAAGGTACTGAAAAAAACCCTAATTTCACCATTAACTTTTCATTCCCCACAACATGACAGATATTTTAAAGCTTAGAAAAACTAGCAATATCAAGAAGTTTACTGTCAAAGTATGTTTTTTGGCTTTCTAATAAAGGTTGATAAAGTATGCTATAAACAAAACTCAAGCTCAACATTCATACAGTATACTACTAGCAATAATGTAGGCCTCATAACTTCCATGAGAAGGTATATAATTTACTTAATGTTTTCTTTCTTTACAGAGTCTGTATGTGTCAAGATTCTTGGTAGCATATACTAACTATGTTGAGGGAGGGCTACTAACGATACTTTATTTCAGTACATGGCGTCTTTTTACATTGTGTATGTTTTGTATAATGATAATTCAGTATTTGTTATAAAACAACAGGTTCCTTTCACTCCAGTAGAACTAAACCAATCAAAGAGAAAACCATTTAGGATATTTAAGAACCTCTGGCTGTAACATGATAAACCTTACAGGGCTTGATCCAGATGACTTTGTTAGGCGACTAGAAAAAAGTTCAATGATGTCTTGAGACTTCTCATGACATATGGTTAATGTTTACTTTACTTCCAGACCAGTCATGATTCATGAGCAAGTCAGACCACATACTTTTGATCTGGGCAGTATCTATTTTTCCTGCCAGCACAAAATTCAATTCATACTCTAAAACCGTATGCCTTGAATTCCTGCACTTTTAATTTTGCAGGACTGTGACTCTAAAGCAGAGAAGTGGTTCTCTGTTCCAATAGTGGTCCAAATTTATTTTGGATGAGGATTTGACCAGGCTTCCTTTCAGAGTAGAAATTTCTTCCTAAAAGGGACCCACATGATAATAATGAACATTTATTTTATTTAATACAGTAGGGAGGGCCTATCACACAAGGGCTTCTGTACTCTGAATCCACAGTGAGGCTGGGAAAGGCGTGCTGAAGCCACTAATGGATTAAACATACTATTTTATTTATTTCATGGCATTCAGGATCTCCATAAGGGCAAAAATGATTACTATGTGGGTGGTGACTCTCCTCATCCAGAATGTCCACTACGCAAGTATTCTGATTTTTTGGGCCCTGTGCTGAATTTCTGCTTCTTACAAGTAACCATCTCCACTGGAATCTGATGCCTGCAGCTTGGTCACTTCAGAGAAATGCACAGTAATTACTTCCATTGAAGGAGGTTGTAAATCTTATGGTTAACCCTCGGTGGCAGAACATTCTACTGGAGACTGGGAGAGGCAGTTGTCATCTTTACTGAAGAACAGCTAGTAGTACCACTGGATACCCCATGACTGATATTGTACTTTCCAGCTTCAGTGGTATGGAACATGCTAAATGGACATCTATTTAGGCATCACATCAGGGACAAAGATTCCATTGTATTTTATTTTAGGTAAATGAAAAAAACAGTTTTAACAAAGTTTTTATTTTTGTATGGAACCTCTCCTCCTAAGCTGCATTAATTAATTAATGGGAAATTCTTCTCTTTTCTGAGATGTGATGATTCAAATCAGAATACAAATGTAGAGGTTTGGAATGGATCACCTGTTATATACAGAGAATGGGGGAACAGAACTCTTTACAAAAAATATTTTTATATATTTTCCCATTCTGTTTGAGTGCATTTTCAATAAAACATCTGCAATGAAACAGCACCTGATGGATATGGCATTGTTTAATAGTACAATAATCTCTCCACATACTATCTGGTCATCTGTAAAACAATACTTTATAATACAACACTTTTGATGTGATAGTATCCATTGACCTGTGATACTTTACTACAAAACAATGACCATTCATGTTTGACTTAGTTGTCTATCTTCAAAAAGTACACTCATCCATGATGTGGTTACCAAACTGTTGGTGAGAAAGTAGTCCTCTCACAATGCCAGACATTAGATATGTGGTTGGTTCAGAAATATTGGAACACATACAGCACATAAATTGTTCACAGAACAGAAGATTTCCATAGCTCACCCAATCTGCCTATATTTGTCTGCTGCCTGCATATGTCACATTCTAAAACAATCCATCCTGTTAGAGCCCTTTGCAATATGCAATTCTCTTCTACTTTCTGTTCTTATTTTGCAGTAAGTCTGCTTCTCCTCTTTCGACTGTCTATCATGCATGATGTAACAGCATTCAGCATGAATGTGCTACATATAATGTGCTAGCATGAAAGGATCCTTAACACACTGTTAAGTCACCTTTCAGCTAAAACAGTACCAGTGCTACCCACATGTATCACCTAAAACACTGCCAGTGCTATCCAGATGTATCACCTAAAACATTGCCAGTGCTATCCACATGCGTCACCTAAAACATTGCCAGTGCTACCCACATGCATCACCTAAAACATTGCCAGTGCTATCCACATGTCACCTAAAACCTTGCCAGTGCTATCCACATGTCACCTAAAACATTGCCAGTGCTATACACATGCATCACCTAAAACATTGCCAGTGCTATCCACGTGTCACCTAAAACATTGCCAGTGCTATCCACATGCGTCACCTAAAAAATTGTCAGTGCTATCCACGTGTCACCTAAAACATTGCCAGTGCTATCCACGTGTCACCTAAAACATTGCCAGTGCTATCCACATGCATCAACTAAATCATTGCCAGTGCTACCCACATGTATCACCTAAAACATTGCCAGTGCTATCCACATGCATCAACTAAATCATTGCTAGTGCTATCCACATGCATCACCTAAAACATTGCCAGTGCTATCCACATGCATCACCTAAAACATTGCCAGTGCTATCCACATGCATCACCTAAAACATTGCCAGTGATATCCACATGCATCACCTAAAACATTGCTAGTGCTATCCACATGCATCACCTAAAACATTGCCAGTGCTATCCACATGCATCACCTAAAACATTGCCAGTGCTACCCACATGCATCAACTAGATCATTGCTAGTGCTATCCACATGCATCACCTAAAACATTGCTAGTGCTATCCATATGCATCACCTAAAACATTGCCAGTGCTATCCACATGCGTCACCTAAAACATTGCCAGTGCTATCCACATGCATCAACTAAAACATTGCCAGTGCTATCCACATGCATCACCTAAAACATTGCCAGTGCTATCCACATGCATCACCTAAAACATTGCTAGTGCTATCCACATGCATCACCTAAAACATTGTCAGTGCTACCCACATGCATCAACTAAATCATTACTAGTGCTATCCACATGCATCACCTAAAACATTGCTAGTGCTATCCACATGCATCACCTAAAACATTGCCAGTGCTGTCCACATGCATCACCTAAAACATTGCCAGTGCTATCCACATGCATCACCTAAGACATTGCCAGTGCTATCCACATGCATCAACTAAAACATTGCCAGTGCTATCCACATGAATCACCTAAAGCATTGCCAGTGCTACCCACATGCATCAACTAAATCATTGCTAGTGCTATCCACATGCATCACCTAAAACATTGCTAGTGCTATCCACATGCATCACCTAAAACATTGCCAATGCTATCCACATGCGTCACTTAAACATTGCCAGTGCTATCCACATGCATCACCTAAAACATTGCCAGTGCTATCCACATGCATCACCTAAAACATTGCTAGTGCTATCCACATGCATCACCTAAAACATTGCCAATGCTATCCACATGCATCCCTTAAAACATTGCCAGTGATATCCACATGCGTCACCTAAAACATTGCCAGTGCTATCCACATGCATCGCCTAAAACATTGCCAGTGCTATCCACATGCATCACCTAAAACATTGCCAGTGCTATCCACATGTATCACCTAAACAGTGCCAGTTCTATCCACATGTATCACCTAAAACATTGCCAATGCTATCCATATGTATCACCTAAAACTTTGCCAATGCTATCCATGTGCCTATAATATTAGCCTCATATCACCACATAAAAAATCTTGTCCAACCTGCTATCACAAATTCAAAAGTGGCATTCAGGCCACAGTTTTATAGCGGTCTGTATAAACAAAGATAATACTTCTTTGTGGTTACCAATAGTAACTTCCACAATGGTCAAATGAGATATTGTAATTCATTCTTTGCTCAGTTAACCATATATTGTAACCCTCTTTCTTGATTAGATGAATTATTTCTCCCATACAGTAATGGAAATACACAATGATAGCCTCCTCAACAGTACCCAGTCACTGGATATGAAATAAGTTCAGTTTAGTAGCTCTAGTTTTACAAGCTTGTCTATTCTCCAGAGATGAAGTTTTCATCTCTGTTTTCTTTTCACTCACACATGCACAGTGGTTCAGTCTTGAGGAAAGTGGGAAATGACTGTCCCACATCATCACTTGGATGTCTGATGTGTTAAGCAGTTATTAATTGGTAACTTCTCCAAGCACAATTACTTTTCTTGTATGGCCATTCTCTCTCTGTCTCTCTCTATAAATACAAACATATATATGCGCACACACACACACACACACACACACACAAACACACATATACACACACACACACACACAAAACACATTGTGGGTCACTGCTCTGCTTCTGATTTCTGTTTTTCTGGAAGGAGTGATCTGCCATTGGGGAAGCAGTGATGAGAATGAATCCAGCCATCAGCAGGATGGCTGGCCATCTGCTAGCTAGGAGGAGGAGGAGAAACAATAGCCATATCATGTATGTAGCACATGGTCCTCCAATCCAAGTGGGGTAGACATGCATTCCAGAACAGCGGCAATGCCTTGTAGTGGTTAGGGAGTATTTTCCACAGACTTGCATACATTATGCTATACAATACAATTCTCCTTGAGAAAATGCAGGTGGTGATTGTGTGTCAGTTTCCTAGCCCTAATTTGTGGGCTGTAAAATGATGTGCCACTGAAAGGATGCCAATCAAAAACAGTAACTGGGCTTTCAACAATAGTCTGCATCAACATGCAGACCACCCTACTACTGAGTCACTGCATACAGGCCTTTTTTATGACCAGGTCACTACTTCCAGATGTATTTGAGGGATATGCTTTTCTATTTGACATCCCCACATGTAAACACCATAGTTATTCTCTAGTACAAGGAAACTAGCTTCAATTTTTTTCTGAATCTCTGAACTATTACCCAATATTTTCCCCTGAAGCAGTAGTCTGTAACAAAGAAACTGCTCAATTCCCTCCAAACTGCCAATAAACTTCAGTCATAACATCATCATTTGAATTGACACCTGGTCTGCAGCTGCTAGAAAACATATACCATAAATGTCCTGCAGTTTGGCTGCAGAATAACCCTTTAGTGCTTGCTGATGTAGGTAAATGTTATCTTTGGAAGGACAGAACAAGTGTTATACTGATGAGAATCATTTTAATTCAAAGATATCAAAGAACTCTTCATGGCATTAAAGTCCTGACTGTTCATCACTGACACACTACATCAGCAGTAGAGTTCTACATTTTACAAGAGGTTTGCCAATGCTGTCAGCTGTAATGCTGACTCTTGTTATTTCTATTCAAGTGCGCCTTGTTGACTCCTGGCTATATTCTGCACACTTCACTCTCATCTGAATGCATGTGATCATTTCTTCAGTCAGCACCATAACATGCACTCCCCATCGACTGTGCCCTTTCAATACAGCAAACACCTCTCACAGTAAGCTTAGACTGTTCATATAATTGAGGGCTCATAACTTGTGTTATCTTTGTTACATATACAGTGCAGCAAAACCCAGGAAAACAGAAGGCACTGAGTATCTGGTGTGTTAATTAGTGAAAAACCTGCACACCCACAGTACTGTTACAGAGGCTTCGCTGCAAACAACTGCATGTCAAAGAATGCCTAAAGACAAATTTTTAATCATTTATTTCATGAACTCACCCACGTGAAGGCAAGGAAAGATTTTGTTCCAAAGACAGCAAGCAATGCTGTTGCCCGAGAGATTGCAGAATATTTGTAGTGCATACTCCCACTCACCTGTTACTTTCTGCAGACTGGTGCACACACACACACACACACACACACACACACACACACACACACACACACACACACTACTAAATGTACTTAGACTGATGTATTTTCTGCCCATCTCACACCTTTCCAGCTTGCTTACAACTAAGATGCTCCAGCATGCATTTCTGTTAATTTGTTGATTTAATGGGAAATGTCTGCCAGCAAGGGCTGAACCAGCCACTGCGAGAAATTAATGATTTAGTGGATGCTAACAGCCTCTGCCTGTACTGTGAGAAGAAATCAACAAAACCATTAAGCTACACTAAAGTAGTCATACATATCAGTTTAGCTAGGGATTTACTTCCACAAAGGGATCCACATTTAGTTTGCTTAGAATCACTTGTCACAATTAACCACAACAGTATAAAGAAGGCCAGTCTCGCACTTTAATTTCTCAAACTCTTTTGGGTTTCTAGGGTCTCACAGCAAAGCCTACTCCAAGTTTATGCATTAAACAAACAGCAATGAACTACACCCTGCAAGTCTGTGATGGTATGCAAGACAAGCAAATAAATGTTCTGAACAGTCCACATTTTCAGCTGTGTACAGATCATTCGTCCAGGATAAACAGTCAGATTATTTCAGATGCACTTAAATATACTATTACTATATTTCATACAAGATTTTGCTTCAATCACACGAGTACAGAAATGAAGAGGAACAGGTACAAAGCAACATTACAACAACATAAATTGCTAGAACACTTAATTGGTTTTGTAATCAACTGCCCATTGCAGCAAAGCCTTGCTCTCTAGGTTAGCTATTTTTAATTATTCTTTTCAGGAAAAGGCTGAGGTGTCACGGAATACTAAATTATACAGCAGTGGACACACAGACACAGCATACAAACAAATGCAAAATTCAAACACAGATCAGTAGATCTATGAGGTAATGTTCTCAACTACAAAGCTATTGGATTCCGGTTAGCACTGGTACACTGGTTTTGCGCTTGTTTTGGCAAGTCAGCAGCATTCCATCGTTTCCATTTTATTTAGTAGGGGTCCTTACTGCAACTTAATTTGTGTACTATTCTGGAGGCTGTCTGTCCAATTGCCACAAAGAACATATGAAAATGCAGGCAGAAGACGACAATGTCATACGTTAAGAATCCAATCCAACCATGTATTGTAGGATCAGTAATCAGTTGTCTGGATAGTATTTGATGAATGTGTCTGTCAACCTGCTGATCTCTGAATGTAAAGATTCTGAGTCACAGTACTATGAACAAAACTTTCATTATGTAGTCTGTGCAGCAATGTTAAACAGAGAGATGCTGTGGGCTTGCCAAAGTGTTCTTTTTTTCTCCAAGGCTGTGCAGCCTTACTCAGACTTAACATATTTAAGTTCAGGTGTGTGCGTGCGTGTGTGTGTGTGTGTGGGGGGGGGGGGGGGCTTCTATTATAAAACCCTGGACAATTTTCTTCCAAAATTTGAAATATATAGATAAATGCATTTTTGCTGACTCACTTTAACCAAATCTCTCTGCACTGAATTCTAATTCTTACAATACTGACAGCATCGTATTTCAGCTAGCCTGTATTGAACTATCCCTCTTCTGGCCCTGACCTGAACATTCATCCATCTGTCCCAAACATTCTTGAAAAACCTCTATTAGCCTACATTCTACTTCTGCTATGGCAATATATTACAGGTAGCAACCACCTTGTCTGTGAAGCAATGTTTTGTTAAGTAAGTCTTAAATCATCTCTAGTACAGATGTCATGAATATATACCCTTCTTTTTGCTTATTGTTCAATTTCAAATTTCCATATCCAACCTGACTTCAACATGTAGTACAGCCACACCGTACCCTAACTCCCTCTCTGTTTTCATCCAGTTTATGTATACATAAACTCTTGGAATAAATTCTTAATATCTAAGTCCTTCCTCTTTCATTACTTTTTCAGTAACTGCCAGCTGCAAATTTCTGCATCTCTAATTACCCTTTTCCTGCAGCATTTAAACTTCATATCCCGTTCAGTTTATATTCAACCTAGAGCCATCGCTCAATACTTATATTTTCAGTGGATTTTTATCAGAATATATAACCCTTGGGGAAGTAGGCAAGCTATCAGAGGATTCAGTCTCTGTTCTACTCCACCCTGTAAAAGTATATTGCTGAAACTTTAATTTCTAAACTTTTAATTTCTAAACATCAGTAACATGGTAGAACGCTTGCACGTGTGCTGACATCATAATCTGCTGAAATATGTTTAAATAATGAAGTTGCTATCTATAGAAATTCAATCATATCATCACTATCAGTGGTAACTGAAATGCTAAATTAGTGACATTCTAGCTGGAGCATGAAAATGTGTGACGATTTCTTTGATAAACTCATAACAGGGGCTGTTTGTGTGATACGCTGTAACAACTATGGAATCTTTTTAATGTGCCTCATTTGAAACTTATCTAGAGTAACTATATTTGGCATTGATACTTCTCAGACCCCAATCATTTTTATAACAAGTACTTGCATCAAAACTTAAAAATATGTTAACAGGTAGACTGTCGCGTTTTTTTTTCTTTGAATAAATATTCTCTCTGCACGCAAAATAATCACAAATTGTTCCTTTAACTAAAAATGTTAAACAAGAGAGCAACCAATGTTGCTGAAATCTGAAAAAAAATGGAACCCCTGAGATTATTAATGCATTCCCTTAATGAGCGGTTTGTTTTAAAAAAGTCTCTCTTAAAATGATTGCCTTATTAATGCTCATATTAAAGGAGACAAGCGGAGTTTGTGATGTAAACAAACTTGTCCCTTTTGAGCCCAGGACTGCCTTATATTCAGGGTGTGTGTCTAACTGTCAGCCCCCTTCTTAAGTGGGCAACTTTTGGTAGCTGGTTCACTTTGATGGTTTTGTTAGGGCTTCAAGGGCTTTACTTGCCTATGCTTTTTAATATATTTTGGAATTATTATTTGTTTTTTGGGAGGATCTTCTTGTAATAAATTTTTTCTAGTCAGTAGATTTTAAGGTCCCATCTAAACAGCAGAGATGTCATCTGTGGAGCAGCTTGCCAGAAACCATACAAGTGTTATTTTTTATGTCAGATAAGTGTTTTTTTATTTTTTTTATGTTGGATAAGTGTTTTGTTTTATCTTTAGTCTTTAGGAGATGCAAAATTAATTAACAGCTTGGATGACGGCATATAAAGTGTTACACCCAAAAGTGTTTTTGTTGCGGTACAGTCATTTGTTGAGCTTGGGTGATTGCTTGAGCAATGGGTTTATTTCAAGGTCCATTTTCTTCTTGAGATGACAGTTTACAAAAAAAAAAAAAAAAAAAAAATGGCTACATTTTCAATGTGCTAGTAATTTATTTATTTATTTTACTTTTACATTTGTTAATCGGGTTAGTCCGAATGGGCCCAGAGAGCCCTTTTTCAGCAGGGACACGAGGAGAAAAGCTCCAGGAAAGTAATTAAAAAATAAGAAAAACTTAATTCAAGTTGTAAGATACTTAACTGTACAAAAACAGAGAGAAATATGCAATATGAATATATACAAGGCAAAAGTGCAGTATTTTGAGAATGCAGTAACAATATGTTTGAGAAATTTGGGTAGCATTAAGTTATTTACAAGGAATGTAGCAATGCCTAATGCAAAAAAAAAAAAAAAAAAAACAGAGTAACATCATGGCATAGTACAACAAAAATACATTTAATAGCATAGGTACTAACTGCAGAGAGAGTAATTTATGTAGTTAGTTTAGGTAGATACCTGGCAGATATGTTACTTGAGAGAAAAAGCAAAATTCATTAGGTAATTTCCTGGCAAGTACATATCCATGCATATTGGAAATTAATTTTTAGTTGCTTTTTGAATTTGCCACTTTTGGTAGTAGAGCGAAGGAACAATGGAAGTTTCTTCCATGAGTATGCAGCTGAATGACTAAAGTATTTTTCCAATATTTTTGTTTGGCTTGGTCACCTGCAGAAGTGCAGAGTGTCTGGTTTAGTAAGCTTTTCTATTGTTTCGATGAAAAAGTTAAGTAGGCTTGCAGTTTCATTAGAAGGTTTGTTAGGGAAGGGGTTTGGTGAAGAGGGGTTTCCTGGAGATAGCAGTTTGTTTATTGAGTGCCAGAATTTCTTTGGGTTGAAATGTGGGTTGCTCAGAGATTTTTGATAAAAAAAATTTTTGTCTAGTAGGACCTGCTTTTTTGTTTGGTTGCGAAGCTTTGTTTATATAAGTTCAGGTGGAAAGTTGAGTTATTTTTTTCCATCTCCAGGCACTGTCTCTCTTGTTCATAAGTGATCAAGTTGCCTGATTTAGCCATGGTGCATAATTACATTTTAGCCTAATATTTCTACTGGGAGCAAGGGTGTTAAGGGTTTCTAGGAATAAATTGTTAAAGATTTGGATAGCCTCATTAAGGGGCAAAGTGTATAGGCATGACCAGTTTACAGTGGACGGTAATTCATTCAGTGTGACAGGGTTGTAGTTTTTAAGGTTACGAGACTTTTTGTATTGGTGACTTTTGTTAATATTGGGAGAGCATCTTACTTTTGAGGTAGGGAGGTGGTCACTAAGGGAGCTAGGTAGGGTGGAAGGGTTATGATAGCACTGGGGGTTGGATACTAATATCCAGTCGATAACCGAGCCCTTCTGGGAATGTTTTGCTGGTGCGTGGGTGAGGTGATCAGATGGGTAAGGCCATAAAGGTTTATAGAGTAGCTAGGGGATGTGGTATTAACAAGGTTCCAGTCAATATTCATATCCCAAAGGATGATGGTTTCATAGGGAATGGAAATAGAAATCCAAGAAAGAAACTGCTTGAGTATGGGAATGTTTTTACTTGGGGGGTATATAGATTGCTGCAATGACAAGTTTTTGTGTTGATTTAGGTTACAGGTTGTTCTAAGTATTTCAGCAGGGCAGAAATCAGGGATAGCTATTGGGGGGTGGGGGTGGTCAGAGTAGAGTATAGCTACTCCTCCGCACTTTTTTTTTTTTTTTTTACTTCTATCCAATCAAACAATATTATAACCAGCGGAGAGTTTAGCAGTTTGTAGTATGAGGTTTTAGCCATGTCTCAGATAGTAGAAGTATATCTGGGTCATACTGAGAAATCCAGGCATGAAGGAGGGTACTTTTATTGACAATGCTTTGTATATTCATTGAAAAAAAAAGATAGATTTTTGGAGGCTTGTGATCGTAATGAGTTATTTGTGAGCTAGTTTGAAAGTGGTGGGGCCCTATAAGTATGATTAGAATGCTGTTGGGGTTGGGTGAATATCACCAGATAAAAATTAGTATTGTGCTTTAAAGTATTTGTATGACGAAATATTTGCAAAGAAACTGTTGTTTTGTTTTGATGAGAGGTTGAGCAC
Organism: Protopterus annectens; assembly: GCF_019279795.1. Taxonomy (NCBI): domain Eukaryota; kingdom Metazoa; phylum Chordata; order Ceratodontiformes; family Protopteridae; genus Protopterus; species Protopterus annectens. Next base: position 318,746,757 of record NC_056747.1, on the reverse strand, counting down.
TTGGTATGTGTAATACTTTGAACTTGTGAAATGATATAGTGGTATGGTTAAAGAGAGAGGGGGCAATAGGGGTGGAGTAATTATTTATATGATGGGTAGTGGGATAAGAGAGTGTGGGAGGTGGGGTGGAAAGCAGGTGGTGAGAGTATGTTAAGTGGTTAGAACTGAGAAAAGAATTAGGAATAGGAGGGAGAGAAATAGAGTTTTGAAAGGTATAGACATGATTTAGTTACAGCTCAGAAATAATTAAAGGGAAACAATTTATTTAAGATTAGTTGAAGACATCAGGAATTAACTGAAGGAGTTTTCTAATGAGTGAATGAAAGAGTTTAAAGCAGGTAGGGCTCAGGAGGGGTGAGGAGTGGGTGTTATAGTTAATGGTGATGGGGGGTATGAATACAGGAGATGGATTCTATTGGCTAGTGTGGATGTGGGGCAAAGCAGGTTTCGCTATAAAAGAAATGTCAGGGGTGGGTGTGAATGGGGGTAGCGGTGTGGAGTGAGCACCAGTGCAGCGAGGGTGACCAGAGCGGGATAAGCCAGAACAACTGGTCCAGGCCAGCTTCCAAGAAAACAGTCAGGAAAACCAAGCTTAGTCATTCCAGGTCAGTGTATCGCAGTCTCTTCCTAATAAATAGAAATCTTATACTACTAATCTAGTACAGTGTGGTGACGAGGACCACCTCTTCTATAGGGAAAAACAATACAAATATGGCTCTAGGTACATAGGTAAACCTTTTCCAAGAGAAAGAAAGTAGTTTTAAGTAATTGACCTAGGAGTACAATAGGAAGAGAAAACAAATGGGGGATGGGGGGACCAGTAGTGTGCATGCTTATAGTAAAAGGCTATAGAACAACGTCTTCAGTTTAGAGGACAGATTAAATACAACTCTAACATACACTAGTTTAGCTGAAAGCACTTTAGCATTCCACCGATGCAGGGTCTCACAGTGCAGGGCAACTAGATAGCCTTTGGTTTATTGGAGGTTGGCCAGGACACAGAATAAAACTTTTGCTGAAGGGATTGGAAATAAAAAGGAAAAGGTAAATATTAGGTCTGAAGTCTTACAACACTTTGATTACCAAGTAACTAAGACAGAGGATGCAGGGGAGGAGCAGCATACCTTGTAAAAAAAAACAGCACAATTCTATGAGCAACACAAAATGAAGGAAAGCAGAGAAAAGAAAACAAAAGGTAACTGCAGATGATACCAAGCTACTATAACATACACTACACTAAACCAAAGACCTGGTTCAAGGCTCCAGAGAGCACCCCTGCAATACCAGGCTACAACTCTTACCATACTTTTCGGCCACCAAATCAGGACTGAAACACTAAAGGTGGGGGAGTGTCCATATTCACCAAGGATATTCACACCTCCAGGCTGGTTGCCCAACACAATGCATCTGAAATTCTCCAGCTGCAACTAACACTAGGTAAGACTGCAATCCAAATTGTAGCTTGCTACAGATCCCCCACCATGTCCCAAGATTCTCACTACACCTTTCTAAACATACTGGAAAATATTAATATACAACCACACACCCTAATACTGGGCGATTTCAACTACCCTGCCATTAACTGGGAAAACTACTCGTGTACCAACACCTTTGAATTCATAAATTCCAATGCCCTGGATCAACTAATCCACAGTCCCACCAGTGGCTCCAATATCCTAGACCTGAGCATTACCAACATGGGAAATCGATGCTCCACACCTATGGCCACCCCCTCGTTAGTCAGCTCAGACCATAAGCTAATCACCCTTAACATCCACATCCCACCCCCAGTAAGGAAACCTCCATAAAAAACTTCTCCAAAGCCAACTTCATGCTACTCAAGTCAGAAGTGACAAACTTCATGACACCCATGCAAGATGGGAACTGAAAGTTCAACTGCTGAATCCTACACTAAGGCACTGTATGAGCACATCCACTCATGCATGAATCATGCCATCCCAAATAGAACCAAGATGCTCTCCTCCAAAAAAAGGAAGCCAATCTGCTGGTCTCCTGCCATAAACAAACTTAACAACAGAAGGAAGAAACTGTTGCAAAAAAACAGGAAAATCCCAGGATGCAAAAAACTCCCTTACCAGCCTCAGTAAGAAGCTGAGATCCCTCATAAAATCCTCCAAAGCTAGTTACGAAAATAAAATTGCCAAAGATTCCAAAGACAACCACAAGGCATTCTATAACTATGTCAAAAATCTAAATGGCAATGCTCAGATCTGCTCTGAGCTACAACAGAATGGCATTAACTATACTGATCCCAAGGATATTGCCAATACCCTGGCAGATCAGTTCAGTGCCAACTTCACCCCCCTCCCATCCCCTAAATGGCCCATCTCAATACCAGAAGATTGCCAAATTCTAGTAATAACGGCCACACAGGTAAAAAATGCACACTCCAAAGCTAAGAATACAGCATTCATGGGACCAGATGACATCCCGGGCTGTGTACTACATGAACTACAAAATGAACTGGCACCTCACCTAAGTGTCATGTTTAATCATACCCTCACTTCAGGCTTCGTGACCACTGAGGGGCACACAGCTACAGTTATCCCACTCCACAAGGAGGGATCCACCTTGGATCCTGGGAACTACCGCCCCATCAGTCTGACTAGCCTGATCTGCAAGGCCATGGAACGTATTATCATGGAACTTATAAACAAAGACATTGGCAACCTTAAAACACTGGACCCCACCCAGTTTGAGGTTGTGAAGGGCCGATCTTGTCTCCTGAACCTGATTGACTTCTTCGAATCAGTCACCAGAGCCATGGACGAGGGTAAGGCAGTCCAGCCTATCTGGACCTCGCCAAGGCCTTTGACACCATCCCCCACTCTGGAATCATAAATAAACTTACTAAGCTGGGCATTAATCCCTATGTCACTCGATGGGTTGTCAACTGGCTTACTGACAGAACCCACACTGTAAAAGTAGCTGACTCCAAATCAAGCTCCAGACAAGTGACAAGTGGAGTACCTCGGGGTTCAGTCCTGGGACCTCTCTTGTTTGGCATCTACTTTTCTGAAGTACAGACCAACACTAACGGACTCTGGCTAACAAAGTTCACAGATGACTGCAAATTGGGAGCCATTATTAAATCCCCAAATGATGTGGATACTCTACAAAAGGGCCTTACAGAAACAGATGCCTGTTGCCAGAGCCATGGGCTCAAGCTCAATGCCAAGAAATGTATAGTTATATCGTTTGGAAAAAAAACATGTACCCATGAATTACCACATAGGTGGCAGTACACTAAACACCGAAAGTGTGATAAGAGACTTAGGGACACAGGTGGACAGTGGTCTTACCTTCAATAACCACATCGCTACAACAGTCAGGAAATCCTTCTATGTGGCACACCTCATCACTAAGGGCTTTTCATACAGAAAAAAGGAGGTCATTGTCCCACTGTACTCATCCCTCATTAGACCCATTATAGAATACAATGCCCCATTTGGTATGTACCTCTCAAGACATCTGCAACAACTGGAAAGGCCACAGAAATACCTCACTAAAAGAATCACAGGCGTAAAGCAGATGCCCTATGCTGACTGCCTTAAATAACACCAGCTATACTCTGTCACATATTGTCTACTCCGAGGCGATCTCTGCTTAACATACAAGGCCATGTCAAACCCAGAGCTGTTGGACATGCTACACTTAAAGAAATCCCAATCCCTCAGAGCCACATGCTGCAGGGATCTAAACCTTGTCATCACAATAAACAAAACATGCTGGAAGGATAAGTTCCAAAAACTCCACCAGAACAGGTTCACCACACAGGATCCCCTATCCTTTTTCCCCACCTATATTCTGATAGCAATCCCTGGTAGGGAAGTTAGTCCCTAGCCTGCAGTGCAAATGTCCCCCTTGGCCCCTCCAATTCTATCATATTTCCTTCTCTAGTTTATTGCTATCAGTACCTTGGTTACCTTGCCAGTCCTCCCCAGTAAATTCCAGCCCCTCCTGCCTACTCCCTGCACCCCCAACTGCACTCATCCCTATCACCAACATCAGCTCTCTCCATTCTGATGGTGTAGCGCTTACAATACTTTCTATGACTTTATGAATACAGTATTCTGTTTGGTTCCCATTATTCTCCTTAAGGATCGATTTTTTTGAATTATCCCTCTTTTTCATCATCCCTTTTCACTTTCAGTTATAACGGCCTGCTTGTGTTATGTATATGAGTCTTAACTGTGTAGCTCTAAAATATCCCTTCAAATCAGGTAATCCTGAACCACCTTGTTCTACTGGAAGGATCAACTTATCCCACTTGACCCTTGCCTTCCTCCCCTCCCAGATAAAATCCTTCAGCTCTTAATTATTGTCCATAACTTCTCTTCTGGATAATAAAAACATGCCTGATCTGCATATAAGACTAAGAATATTTTCACTGCTTGCATCTTGCTATTCATATCCATAAACAGCAACTTCCATTTTCTCAGTTTTTGTATTATTTTTTGTTTAGTCTCTTTCCACATATTTTTAACTGCCATAATAGAAGCCTTTTTAATCCTTACTCCTAAATGTGTCATTTTATCGTGTCCCCATAAATATGAGTCTTGGGGAACCAATTTATGTGTGAGTACATAATCTATAGCTGTAGCCTTTATTTTATCTTCAGTAATTTTATATCCTGAAAAGACTTGAACTGAGAAAATGTTTTACAGCATTGAGATGTCCTTTTTCAGTTTTATCAGCTACAAAATAATATTGTCTGCAAATAAAGCTGACTTTTCTTGATTACCATACCAATTATATCTTTAAATTTCTGAGTTACTAAGTTTGACCAAGGCTCTAAATATAAAGCAAATAATAAAGGGGATCCTTCCACTTGAATTCTTGCCTTCAGTGCACAGCCACGGTGGTGCAGCGGTTAGCGTTGTCGCCTCACAACAAGAGGTTCTCCCATTCAATTCTCAGCTGGAGCGCCTTCTGTGTGGAGTCTGCATGTCCTCCCAGTAGTCGAGTGACATTAATGACATGTAGGTAGGTGCGAGCGTGAATGGGTGTGCCTTCATTGAAGGCTGGGCTGGCAACTCGACACCATAAAATTCACTGCCAATCATTTGAGGACTGGAGTTCCGCTGTGGCGACCCCTAACCGGGAAAAGCTGAAAGACTTAGTCCCTCATATATCCTCCTAATTAACCTTATTATTGTATCAGGGAATGAAAATGCTTCCATTGTCCTGCTCATAAAATTTCACTTTACTCTGTTGAATGTTTTCTCTGCATCAAGACCCACCAACAGCAGCAGTATTTTCTTACATTCTGGTTCCCTCTGGTTCATCATTGTTCTATTATTTATTTTTTTCAAATAAAAGTTTTATTGATTTTACGATACATATATATCACAAATAATTGCAATTTAACAATGAGCAGTAATACAGAAGAGAACATATAACAACTAACTATATGCAATATGTACAACAGTGCTGCATAAAAATAATATAACCCCTAGAAGTAAACCTAATGCAAAATCTAAATACAAGAAGGTGGATATTGTAACTGAGCACAAAGTGATTGCCATAGTTGAAACTTATAGAGCAAATAAACAAAGAGACATAATACTTATCTTGAGCCATCGTATGGTAAGGGGAAATGGGGAAAAGAAATAATTTAATATGCATATATAGGATGAGCATGTAGTAGTGATGTACTACCTTAGTTTATGCATACTTAGTTATCAGCTAAGTGCTCAAATATTAAATTCCAAAATGTCAGGTAGGAGGTACGCTTGGGTGAGTTTGTTATTAGGAGTTTTTGTGAAGTAATGTATTTAACAGCCAAACTTCTAAACCCTCTCCAGGACATCTTGGTGTGATCAGTCCAGTGTTTGGTAATGTAGAATTCGACTAATAGAGTGTAATCAAGATATGCAATCTCAGTTTTGACATTTTAAGATTATTAACATGTAGTAATGCCATCTCCCACGATAAGGTTGATTTATTGTATCCCATCTTGTCAAGTCTCACTTTGAGAGAGCACCAAATACTGTTGGAGTATCTGCAAAACCATAGTATATGTAAGATGTCCGCCTGGGGGTAGGAGCAGCAGGGGCATGCAGTAGATACACTCGGGTTAAATTTATTTAAGTGGACTGGAGTGAAGTATAAATTATTGGTGATCATAAATTGCAAGTAAGTAAGCTGTTTAAAAGGGGAGAACATGAGTATGGATTTAATAGCTGATACCCTTAGATCTACTAGCAAGTTCGACCCTTGATTCCAGTAGTCCGCATATACCATATCATCTTGATAGTGAATTGTATTGATAAGTTTATAGGAAAGGGACAGCATACTCTTCTTGCTGGCTAAGATTTGTGACAAATTGGCAACCTGACTGAAGTCAGATTCAGCAATGGTGAGTTCTTGGGATAAAGGTGTAATAATTTCTCTTATTTGTCTCAGAATTATGGTGTATTTTTTAGATAAATTTAGGATAGCACGTAATTCTGTTAACGATGAATATCTATGCTTATGAATATCCTATAGCATGAATTCTTTTATTAGAGGGTAGTCAACCAGCTTGATCATGTTGTAATTCAATTCGATATTCGGGTTGAGGTGAATAGGTTGGAATAGGATGAGAGCTTTTTCTAGTTTCAGGGATTTGAAAATCTCTTGACTTTAATCTTAAGGATATGATGCAGCTTCAGATTTTTAAGAGTTAATGGGCCTAAGAATAGGAGAGCTTTGGGGTTAAAGTTATTAATCAGAAAGTGATTATGCCACATTTTAACCCAAAGGGGAGTCCACGTTTCATAATTTGGGCGGTAGTTGGCGATTGTAATTAATCTATTTGCATGTAGGATTCTGTAATAAAGTTGAAGATCAGGCATATTTAGGCCTCCCCTATCTTTTTGATAGGTAAGTCTTTGATATGACACTCTAACTGACTTAGGGTGCCATATGAACTTCACAAAGGCTTTGTGAATTTTAGTGAAAAATGTATTGGGAATAGGGGAGAGAGATGCTTGAAAGTGGTAGAGAAGCTTTGGGAGGATGTTCATTTTAATGAGGGACATTTTAGATAACATAGGAAGCTTCATCTGCTGCCATCTAGATAGGTCTTGTGAAAGTGCCACCCATACTTTAGTTAAGTTGGATTGCAATGTGGAGGAAGACGAGTGATGGTAATAGACCCCTAGATATTTGAAAGAGTATACTATGTGGAAGGGTGAGTCTGGAAAGAGATTTTCCCTATGAGCTGAAGGATTGATTGGGAAAATAAAGGATTTGTTGTGATTGATTTTATAATCTGAGATAAAGGCAAAGGTATTCAAGGTAGTGACTAAATTTCTTGGTGTCTGACAGAGGATGTTCAAAATATAGATTCAGGTTGTCAGCAAATGCGGTCAGGCTGATCCTGGTATGTAGTAATCTGGGAATTGAGCGGTGTGTTTTTTGCAAGATGAGCAGAAAAAAAGGTTCTAGATATAAGTTGAAAAGAAGAGGGGAGAGAGGGCATCCTTGCCTGGTGCCATTTGAGATTTTTATCAGTTGTGAGTATTGCTTATTGATATATAGGCACATATAGGAGCTGTTATATAAGATTTTGACAGTATTGATGAACTCAGGGGGTATATCAAAGTAGGGTAAGACTGTAAACAGAAAGTTCAAGTTGACCCGCACATCTAAAATCATTGCATATCTAGGATTCTTGTCCTTCTTGATTAGATTAATAATGGTTTCCATAGTCAGGGTATTGTCACAGGTGTGTCTGTTAGACATGATACCTGCTTGCTCTTTAGAGATTAGGGAGGGACTTATTCTTTTAAACCTTTCAGCTAAAATGGGTGATAACATTTTCATGTCAATGTTAATTAAGGAAATTGGCCTATAATTGTTAAGGTTGGCTTTGTCTAGGCTATTTTTAGGGATTAGAATGGTCTCTGAGTGGTTAATATTTAGATCTGAGATACCGTTGATGGATATACAGTTGAATACCTTGAGTAGGATGGGAGTCAAGTTATTTTTAAAGGCTTTATAGAAGTCTGGAGAGAAACCGTCTGGACCCGGAGCTTTCCCAGCTTTGAGGTTGCCGATGGCATTTAGAACTTCCTGTTGAGTCAGTGGGGCAAAGAGGATTACTTTCTGATCTTCATTTAGCTTTGGGAATGTGATATCATTGAGATGGTTTTTCATCACTGCAATTGGGGTGTGGTGGTGGTTACTAGCCTAGCTATCTGAGTATAGTTGATGGAAAAGCTGAATAACTTGAGTGTCTGATTTATAAAGTGTGTCTTGATGATAGATAAGGGCTATTCTGGGTGAATTCTGCTTGTTTTCAATTATCCTAGCTAATGCTTTGGAGGGAGCTTGTATTCATTCAGAGTATTTTGTTATAAATCTTAGTTCTTGTAGGGAGAGGTTAGATTGGTGTAGTTCAAAAAGTTCCTTTTGTTTATTTAGCATTTCATTATCTAATGATAAGGTCTAGTTCACTTGAAGCTTTTCGTCTAATGTTCTAATCTCAGATATTAGATGGTTCTCTTTCCTATTTTTTTTTTTAAAGGTATGTGGATTTTTGGATAAATATTCCTCTAAGAACAGATTTACACGCCGCCCACTGAACATCAATTGGGATATTTGTGTCATGAGGGTTAGAGTTAAACTCAGCCAGAACATTGGCTATCTCCTTGCTGACTGTTGAAATATGTAGCACATTGTTATTGAGAGACCAGTTAAATCCTTTATTCAGCAAAGATGTGTTATGTGCAAAGTTTATCCTTAAAGTAATCTTTGAATGGTCCGAGAAAAATCTGGGTTCGGTTGAATAATTTGTTTGCCAGTTTGTTAGTATATCTGAAATTAGCAAAAAATCTGTGTGTGACCAAGAATTATGGCATCTCGAGAAATATGTGAAATTGTTATTGTTCCAAGTGTCCTTATCAAAGGATATAGGGTCCGCTTGACCAAATTCAGAGATTAGCTCCATTAGAAAGAGGGAGGCTTGAGTGTTATATGATTTGGATTTGCAAGAACGGTCAATGTTAGGGTCAATTACTGCATTCCAGTCCCCTCCCAGGATAAAAAAATGGTTAGGAAAGTTAAGTAAGATGTTATAGATTTTCAAAATTAATTCCTGCTGACCTGAGCATGGTCCATATATGTTTAAGAACAGAACTGGTTTAGTAAGCAGTGGGGTTAGGCACGTAAAATAGCACCATCTAACCTCCTGGTCTGAGCCCTTGTCTATTATAGAAGGTTTAAATAAATTTTTAATGACAATTGCTACCTCTTTGAAGTTACAGCTATTTCCTGCTGAGATAATGTCTTTAATCCACTTCCTGTTCTGTTCCTTTCTCCAATCTTCAGCTAACATATGCAATTCCTGAATATAGCAGATATCTGCTTCAGCTTTTACCAATAGGTGCATTAGAAGATTCCTTTTATTTTTGTCCTGGAGGCCTTTAACATTCCAAGAACTTATTTGCCATACCTTATCTATATTGACGGGAATCGTTTGGTTAAGTTATTTAAGAGATGACCAAGGAGCAGGGGACAATTATATGGCTCGAGAATAAGTCGCAAAATTAGTATATGTGCAACAGCTATTGAAAATGCAGCTCTTAACTCTCTCACATCTACCCTAGTGCCTACCAACTTAACCCCTACATTTGAGAGAGAGAGAAAGACAAGATACACAAGTAGCCATGACTTTATAACAATAAGGTAGTTAGTAAACCTATAATAACAAAATTTAAAAAATATGTACAATATTGATATAATTCCAAACGTTGTCATTAGAAGCCCTTCTTAGTATATCCAACTAGCTCTTAATTAAAGGCCCTGCCAGTAATGGTAAAACACCTGTTTCTTAATCATTCAATCAGCTAATGTTGTAGGGCAGATTATAAAGTAAGGTGAAGTCTGAGAACATAGAACACACTATAGTGTAGGGAGAGAAAATGTAGATGAGACATGTTTAAGATCAGCAATATGTAACTAAAAACAAAATATAAATAAAACAGTAACATTTGATTGAGGCTAACAGGTCCTTTACAATGGTTAATACCTGCTGTGATGGTTAAGTGATTACCAAAAAACATTATTTGTTTCCGTCTAAACTGAGATATAATCTTTCCTTCTTGAATCAACTATTTTACTCTTATTCTCACTCTTTCCGTTTGTGTGACCAGTACAAAAGGGAGCAGTTCATGCTTATCCCATTAGATTGGTTCATTGAAGGCGAATTGAGCAAAAGACAGCTACTGTCTAGAAACCTTTTCTATTCAAAGGATATATATAAAGTACCTCGGCTTTCTGACACTTTGTGAAGCCGAGATACTACAGTTGGTAAGTTTGTGTATAAACACTGACTAAAGTCATGTAGTGAGGCATACCATATCATAGGGCTGTAATATAGTGACAGTTAGGGCACTAGTTCCCTGAATGTAATTTAAGGAGAAAACAGTTGCGGACCACAAACTTCAATAAGGAGATAAGGTGTAGTCCTTTAATTTGAGGAAAGACCAATCTCATGGCCTCACTACTAGTCCAGTCCAGCCCCACGAAACCAACCTCACCTTTGCATATTCCACGGCGTTGCACAGAAAATTGACATTTTTCTTGCTCGCTTCTTTCTGCAGCCAGAGGAAATGCTATTTGGGAAATTGGGCAGGTATTCGTACAGGAAACAGCCTTGATTAATGTTATTTATGTTAAAGCAGCAGGAAATTCTTGCTATACTTTTTCCTGTTGTAATGGTGCATTTGCCTGCTGAGATCGTAATGAGTCAGCACTCAGGTGTCACCCTGGGATCAGCAGGTTGGTATAGACATTCCTGCCTGCTAAAAGACAGTAACGGTTAGCAAGTTTATTCTAAATTAAACTTACTACGCAGAGGTTAATATGCAATCGGGTCGAAATTGAAGACGTGGGACTGGGAAAGCCACTAAACTTAAATCAGGTACAAGATATTAGGGTAATCACTAAGTTCATGGTTCCAATGTTTTTAAAACATTTCAAAAAAGTGGAACTAGCTTCTTTGGGTGAAGCCACTGTAAACTTTTTATCATTATAGTAAAAGGATAAAGTGTTCGGAAATTTAATCTGGAAGTTAATATTTCGTTTAATGAGGCCTGCACAGTATGGAGAGAGTTTGTGGTGCTTTTCTTTAATTTCTTGAGGAAGATCCGGGGAAATAGAGATAGTAAAAGTATTCCATGTGTATTATGTTTTTATTACACACTGACTAAGCGATTTCACCAAATAATTGGCTTCTTCAGAGTCAATGTCCACAAAACAACATAACCATTTTATACATAAAACTAAGTGACATCACAAACCCATTCAATTAATTAGTGCACACACCCATTCAATCAATTAACAAATTGTTTCACCAATTTTATACAACTAAACCCATTTCAAACATACATATACACTTTAAAAATCACTTTTTATAAAAATCACTTTTTTTAAAAATCCTTTGCAAAACTCACAAATGAATACATTTATCACATTCATATACTAAAAAAATCACATAAAAAACTTATGCTTTTGTTGTGTATAAACATTAATACACCTATATAACAACATTAATATCAACTATATAATACTGGCCCTATGTTTCAAGACTGGTTTTATTGAGATATAATCATTTATGCCCGGTTGCCTTGTGGCATTTAATCTCAACTGCCATGTTGTTTCTAAAAGTGCTACTCTATTGCTAACATCACCTCCTTGTTCAGTGACAACCCTATCTATTATAAAAAATACAAACTTTTTAAACCCCCTACAAGTAGTACTGTGAAGATATAATGCATTATGTGGGTCCTTGTTTTTCACTGCTCTAACATTCTCTACTACCCTTTCATGTAGTTTACGGGTAGTCATACCCACATAAAATGCATCGCAGGTTATACACGAGGCTACGTACACTAAATTCTTTTTATTGCAATTGCAAGAACCCGGGCAAGGCAAAGTATGCCCATACCCTTTTAGACAAACATATGTGCCCTCTGCAATATACCTGCAACCTCTACAACAACCACATTTTGACATCTTAGATGTCCTATTCCTAACCTCTCTTTCTAATATACCTTTCAAATTGTCACCTTTACTAAAAACTATCTTAGGACTAATACCAACAATCTCCCTAGTACTACCACTTAAACAGTATTCCCACATCTTACGTAAAACTACAATAATGTCTGTGGCTTTCTCATTGAATTTTAAAATAAAACTTGATCCTACAGAAGCTGTTGCATTAGGTACTTCATGACTATTCACCCTCACATCAACCATGCTAACTTTATTCAAAATAGGAGAATATAATGAAATTCTTTTTCTATAAATCTCTCTTTTTAAATTCAATAACAATCTTAACGGATACCCCCTATCAATAAGCATGCCAATTAATTTGAACATTTCCTGTTTGAACAAAATATCGTCACTTACAAGTCTAGAAATCCGCACCATCTGTCCCTTAGCAACACCCTTCTTCTGGTGATACGGGTGACAGCTCTTAAAGTGCAGCAATGAGTTGGAATAGCTTTCTTTTCTATAAATAGTACTCGATAAACCTTCCGCCCTCTTGAATTTTGTAATATCCAAAAAATTAATACTATCTCTATTCCACTCAAACGTAAATTTCAAAAAACTAGTTGTACTGTTCAGATATTCAACAAGCTCAACTGCCCCATTCTCATCCCCTTTCCAAATAATGAGTAAATCATCTAAAAACCTGTTATATAAAATAACATTCTGCATGAATTTAGATGGAAAAACAAAGGTTCTTTCCCATGTTAAAAGAACCAAATTCGCAAAAATTGGGGCGCATTTGGCGCCCATTGCTACACCTGAGCTTTGCTGAAACATCTCCCCTTCAAATTTAAGAAAATTGTTCAAAAGAACTGTTTCCATCAAATCACAAATTAAATCAATCCTGCTCTTGTCAATATTGGTACATGCGTTTAAACTCTCTCGAAACATTTCTAATCCTTCAAGGTGGGGAATGGTAGAAAACAAGTTTACTACATCAATGGTTATAAAACCAAATAAATCATTATGTTCCTTCACCTCTCTCAGTCTCTCAAGGCAATGCCAAGAGTCTCTCAACACATGAGGGACCCCTTCAAGCACTTCTTTACACATAGCATCAACAAAGGAAGCCAAGTGTTCAGTTTTAGAACCCTTGGCGGCCACAATGGGCCTAAATTGCAAGTTAACCGTACCTTTGTGAACCTTGGGGATCCCAAAAATGCAAGGTAAAATAGGGGTCTTAACCATCATGTAATCATATTCAACCTCAGTTATTGTACCTTTTAAAAGGGCATCCAACAGAAACAAATCAATCTTTTTGTATGCAATATTAATTTCGTTTCTGGATACCCTTTTGTATGTTTTTTCATCTTCAAGTATAGACATCATAGATGCAATATAATCAATCTTACTCATTAACACCATTCCACCACCTTTATCAGGTTTCATGCACCTGATATCACCAGAATTTTTTAATTCTCTCAACAAAAACCTTTCCTGTTCTGTTAAATTATCCATCTCCCTATGCCTACTGCTACATATCCTCCTGAATTCAAAATCCAATAACTTTTCAAGAGCAACAAATTCACTAAATGGTGGTGGAATAAAGGTACTTTTCCTTTTTAGTAGTACCTTAGTCCCTATTTCCTCATCTTTAATTTGCACATGCTTGTTGCCATAAAAGTACATCTGTAGATTTAACATTCTAATAAACAATTTTAAATTAATCAATAACTGAGCCACATCTAATCTAAAACTTGGCACAAAATTAATGCCCTTTGTAAATAAATCAAAATACACATCACTAATTTCCTTGTCAGTATAATTATAAATGAAAAAACTAAACTTCTGTAAAATCTGACAAGTCAAACCAAGCTCCATTTTGGAGGATTCCACTTCAGACTCATTATTTTTTGTCACATTTACCAAAGTAACTTGCTCAGTGCCCATTGATATATCAGACACCTCATTCATATTAGAAACTACGTCCTCAGTCACAATGTTCAAACCATAAACATCATTGTCTTGTTCATTTTCATTTTCATTTACATTTTCATATACAATTCCACCCACTGCCCCACAAACGTCGCCCCCCCCCATCAACACACAACTCATTAGAAAAAACAAAATTCAGCTCAGAAACAACAGTGTCATCAGTCCGATAAGATACAATGTCCAACACAGAACAAGGAACGTTAGTAACGTTCAATAAACTCTCTTGTCCATATCCCTTCTCGGGCCCCATTGTTGTTTGTCCCCATACACATTCCTTTGTGCTCTGTTTAAAAGTCTCTCGGACCTGCGAGGTCCTAGGGGTGGATCCAAAAAATCAGCCCCTTCAAACCCCTGTTCGTACAAGTCATTGTTGTCACCCTCATGTGCTTCCTCATCCTGGACAAGAGGAGGAAAACCGTTTGTGTCAAGATTGAAATTAATTTTGTTTTTATGATTTGCACCTCCTCTTACCCTGGTGTTACCAGGTGGGTAAGCGCAATTGCACTGATAGTGCTCTAATCCTAGAGAGAGAACGTCAACTGGATCGAATAATTGTGCAGGAGCAGAATTGCGGGTGCGTGTTCCTCCAGTTAGGCCTGGCAGAGAAGTAAGAGAACATGATTTGCAAAAATGGTTCGAAGAACCGGAATTCGTAAACCGGGATGGTATACCGAATTTGGAGTCGGCGGTCCCATTAGCTTTGAAGGAGCAGATTTCCAGGTACGATAGGCTTTGCACAAAATATAGAGCATTACAGTTAGACAATCTATTTTTAAAACGCTCACAGGAATTGAAGCAGGTACCAAAGGGGCTTCGTATATGGAAGCTACCTATGGGCGTTGATGTTGATTCTGTGGCCTATAAAGAGTTAACGGTTTTGTTTGACAAGACCGGAATTGACATGTTAAGTATTATTGTTAAAAATAATTGTACTAAACTAACATCGCTTCGAGAGGAAATATCCAAGCTTCACAATAGCATTACAACAGATTTATTGTTTTTTCAGTATGAGGCTAACTTTAACAAAGTGATTAGAAATTTAGACAATTTTGTGGACAAAAACATGGCACTCAAGAGTAAGAAGCTTGCAAGGGACACTGCGGACTATTAGTGCAATTGCGCTTACCCACCTGGTAACACCAGGGTAAGAGGAGGTGCAAATCATAAAAACAAAATTAATTTCAATCTTGACACAAACGGTTTTCCTCCTCTTGTCCAGGATGAGGAAGCACATGAGGGTGACAACAATGACTTGTACGAACAGGGGTTTGAAGGGGCTGATTTTTTGGATCCACCCCTAGGACCTCACAGGTCCGAGAGACTTTTAAACAGAGCACAAAGGAATGTGTATGGGGACAAACAACAATGGGGCCCGAGAAGGGATATGGACAAGAGAGTTTATTGAACGTTACTAACGTTCCTTGTTCTGTGTTGGACATTGTATCTTATCGGACTGATGACACTGTTGTTTCTGAGCTGAATTTTGTTTTTTATAATGAGTTGTGTGTTGATTGGGGGGGGGCGACGTTTGTGGGGCAGTGGGTGGAATTGTATATGAAAATGTAAATGAAAATGAAAATGAACAAGACAATGATGTTTATGGTTTGAACATTGTGACTGAGGACATAGTTTCTAATATGAATGAGGTGTCTGATATATCAATGGGCACTGAGCAAGTTACTTTGGTAAATGTGACAAAAAATAATGAGTCTGAAGTGGAATCCTCCAAAATGGAGCTTGGTTTGACTTGTCAGATTTTACAGAAGTTTAGTTTTTTCATTTATAATTATACTGACAAGGAAATTAGTGATGTGTATTTTGATTTATTTACAAAGGGCATTAATTTTGTGCCAAGTTTTAGATTAGATGTGGCTCAGTTATTGATTAATTTAAAATTGTTTATTAGAATGTTAAATCTACAGATGTACTTTTATGGCAACAAGCATGTGCAAATTAAAGATGAGGAAATAGGGACTAAGGTACTACTAAAAAGGAAAAGTACCTTTATTCCACCACCATTTAGTGAATTTGTTGCTCTTGAAAAGTTATTGGATTTTGAATTCAGGAGGATATGTAGCAGTAGGCATAGGGAGATGGATAATTTAACAGAACAGGAAAGGTTTTTGTTGAGAGAATTAAAAAATGCTGGTGATATCAGGTGCATGAAACCTGATAAAGGTGGTGGAATGGTGTTAATGAGTAAGATTGATTATATTGCATCTATGATGTCTATACTTGAAGATGAAAAAACATACAAAAGGGTATCCAGAAACGAAATTAATATTGCATACAAAAAGATTGATTTGTTTCTGTTGGATGCCCTTTTTCAAGGTACAATAACTGAGGTTGAATATGATTACATGATGGTTAAGACCCCTATTTTACCTTGCATTTTTGGGATCCCCAAGGTTCACAAAGGTACGGTTAACTTGCAATTTAGGCCCATTGTGGCCGCCAAGGGTTCTAAAACTGAACCCTTGGCTTCCTTTGTTGATGCTATGTGTAAAGAAGTGCTTGAAGGGGTCCCTCATGTGTTGAGAGACTCTTGGCATTGCCTTGAGAGACTGAGAGAGGTGAAGGAACATAATGATTTATTTGGTTTTATAACCATTGATGTAGTAAACTTGTTTTCTACCATTCCCCACCTTGAAGGATTAGAAATGTTTCGAGAGAGTTTAAATGCATGTACCAATATTGACAAGAGCAGGATTGATTTAATTTGTGATTTGATGGAAACAGTTCTTTTGAACAATTTTCTTAAATTTGAAGGGGAGATGTTTCAGCAAAGCTCAGGTGTAGCAATGGGCGCCAAATGTGCCCCAATTTTTGCGAATTTGGTTCTTTTAACATGGGAAAGAACCTTTGTTTTTCCATCTAAATTCATGCAGAATGTTATTTTATATAACAGGTTTTTAGATGATTTACTCATTATTTGGAAAGGGGATGAGAATGGGGCAGTTGAGCTTGTTGAATATCTGAACAGTACAACTAGTTTTTTGAAATTTACGTTTGAGTGGAATAGAGATAGTATTAATTTTTTGGATATTACAAAATTCAAGAGGGCGGAAGGTTTATCGAGTACTATTTATAGAAAAGAAAGCTATTCCAACTCATTGCTGCACTTTAAGAGCTGTCACCCGTATCACCAGAAGAAGGGTGTTGCTAAGGGACAGATGGTGCGGATTTCTAGACTTGTAAGTGACGATATTTTGTTCAAACAGGAAATGTTCAAATTAATTGGCATGCTTATTGATAGGGGGTATCTGTTAAGATTGTTATTGAATTTAAAAAGAGAGATTTATAGAAAAAGAATTTCATTATATTCTCCTATTTTGAATAAAGTTAGCATGGTTGATGTGAGGGTGAATAGTCATGAAGTACCTAATGCAACAGCTTCTGTAGGATCAAGTTTTATTTTAAAATTCAATGAGAAAGCCACAGACATTTTTGTAGTTTTACGTAAGATGTGGGAATACTGTTTAAGTGGTAGTACTAGGGAGATTGTTGGTATTAGTCCTAAGATAGTTTTTAGTAAAGGTGACAATTTCAAAGGTATATTAGAAAGAGAGGTTAGGAATAGGACATCTAAGATGTCAAAATGTGGTTGTTGTAGAGGTTGCAGGTATATTGCAGAGGGCACATATGTTTGTGTAAAAGGGTATGGGCATACTTTGCCTTGCCCGGGGTCTTGCAATTGCAATACAAAGAATTTAGTGTACGTAGCCTCATGTATAACCTGCGATGCCTTTTATGTGGGTAAGACTAACCGTAAACTACGTGAAAGGGTAGTAGAGCATGTTAGAGCAGTGAAAAACAAGGACCCACATAATGCATTATATCTTCACAGTACTACTTGTAGGGGGTTTAAAAAGTTTGTATTTTTTATAATAGATAGGGTTGTCACTGAACAAGGAGGTGATGTTAGCAATAGAGTAGCACTTTTAGAAACAACATGGCAGTTGAGATTAAATGCCACAAGGCAACCGGGCATAAATGATTATATCTCAATAAAACCAGTCTTGAAACATAGGGCCAGTATTATATAGTTGATATTAATGTTGTTATATAGGTGTATTAATGTTTATACACAACAAAAGCATAAGTTTTTTATGTGATTTTTTAGTATATGAATGTGATAAATGTATTCATTTGTGAGTTTTGCAAAGGATTTTTAAAAAAAGTGATTTTTATTAAAAGTGATTTTTAAAGTGTAATGTTTGAAATGGGTTTAGTTGTATAAAATTGGTGAAACAATTTGTTAATTGATTGAATGGGTGTGTGCACTAATTAATTGAATGGGTTTGTGATGTCACTTAGTTTTATGTATAAAATGGTTATGTTGTTTTGTGGACATTGACTCTGAAGAAGCCAATTATTTGGTGAAAGCGCTTAGTCAGTGTGTAATAAAAACATACTTTCCTAAGCTTGGTGTGGTTGCTGGTCACTGGAAGCAGTTGTCGTGGATTCTTTTATTCCTATTTCATTGCCCTGAATTGGGAGTTGTGTGGTTTGTTGTTATTCCATGTGTAGTGTTTTTCTTTTTTCTATGCAGGGAGGATAGAATGTACATCTTGGTAATTCAGGAGCTTTACATAAACGGATCTTGGGGCTGTAGTGCTTTGTTTATTTTGGAGGCCTCGGTGTGCCCTTTCAATTATGCATTCTGACTGAGGTTCTTTTAATTGTAAAAGACAGCAGAATATTTGTTTGAGAGTTGGGAGCAAAGGTATTCCTGAAATTGATAGATATGGATCAGTGTGTTATTTTTTTGGCGGGGAGGCAAACATTTGACAACATTAATAGAACGATGATGATAAGACTGGACCTAGTGGAGGGGAGATCCAAATCCAATGAAATGGAAATTGAACACCTGAAGTCAGAGCTAAAAACCAAGGAAAAGGCTCTGACTGACATACAGCTGAAAATCCTGGATCTGGAAGCTAGGAGCAGATGGAACAATTTTATTATTAGAAGCTTGCCAGAAAAATACGAACAAAATCAATTACTCCCAACTCTCAAACAAATATTCTGCTTTCTTTTACAATTTAAAGAACCTCAGTCAGAATGCATAATTGAAAGGGAAATAGAGATAGTAAACATATTCCATGTGTAGTATTTTACTTTTTTGTATGCAGAGAGGATAGACTTCAGGAGTTTTGGAACTTCGAACGTTCTTAATGGAGATCGCCGTACAGTGCGGAAAGGGAAATTTACCATTTTTCTCACAGTAGTGTGATCTTGGAGTTGGAATATTTATTTAGCAGGGGATGCGGGGAGTGCAGTGGGGCTTGCTCCCCTGCAAAAACATTTTTTTTTAATTTTATTAAAGTTTCAAAGTTCCAAAACTTTTATATTCTGGTCTCAGCATACTGAATTTCAATGTTTTGGAATTTTGACCTATTTTTAAATTTATATTTTAAAATTTAAATTATATATATATATATATATATATATAAAAAATAGATATAAATAAAAATATGTACTTTTGCCTACAATTACTTACTAAGGAGAGGCAGTGGTCTTGCAAGCTTATAATTTGATACATAATTACATAATTCACATATGTTTAGCCAAAGATTCTACAAGATCTAATACATAGAAGTGATAGTACTAGGCTGGCTTGCAGAATTTTTGTATTTAACCAACTTTACAAACTACTGATTAGTCAGCAGGTTATTTTTTCTGCACTCCTGCCTTCTTGCTTTGTCTGCTGTTGGATTACTATTCAGCCAGTTATGTTGTTCTATTGTTTAACTTGGTTCCTTTCCTGCACTACAAGTTTAGTCTATGATTAAGAGCTTGGAAGGATTAGCACTGCTCTTTTCTGGTAGGTAAGGGTAGCTTAGTCGACTTTTGTGCTGAAATCACTTAAGGAACCTTTGATTGTGCTACTTTTGATTATTCAAAGGACATTTTACTGTTTTACTAGTTGTTTTGAGCCTCTATAAAGATGTCACATTTGCAAGATGCTTGACTCATTTCTGCTGGGCTAGAACACCTTTAGTGACTGCCCATTGAGTGTAGAGAATCCTGGGTGAATCTAATACCATTCTTCACCAGATAAGTACCTTGCATTACTAAACTGCACTTTTTCAAGTAATTGTTTTCACTGCATCCACTGTTTGGATAACTGTTTAGTCAAACACAATTCTGCACTTTAGATTGTTTCATTGTTTAAGTTGCTTACTTATCTGCACATCAAGTTCAGCTTGTGGTTCAGAGCCTGGAAGGGTTAGTACTGCTTTCTGGTGGTAGCTGAGGGTAGCTTAGTCAACTTCTGTTCTGTAAATCACTTAAAGAACCTTTGGTTTTGCTACTTCGGATTGGTCAGGGGCAGGGCCGGCCTTAGCTTAAATGGCTCCCTAGGCGAAGTAGTGCTCTGGCGCCCCTTAAGCCCCACCCACAACATACTCATGAAACGCCCCTATTTTAGCCACACCTACAGGTAGGTCACTCCCCAAGAAAGCCACTCCAGTCATTTCCTTAAATCATTTAAATGCATAAGAAGAAAAAGATACCTTCTATTCTAATGTAGTTAAACTACAACTACATTTGTGTATGCATTTCCTACTGTAAACACCAGAGCTGGATTGTGGTCAAATAGGGCCCTAGGTAGGGTAATAGACCACCCCTCCCCCCAGAGCAGCCCTTCTGCAGCAATCCCCTACCCCCCAGAAGCAGCGTCCTCCCCAGCCACTCCAGTGTTACATTACTTGGCTATTTCTCCTCAGTTACCATAAACACTGTTCAAACCTGTCAGTGTGTATACTGTGTTATTTACTTCTACAATGATTACAACTATTGAAATAAAATAGCATAAACACAGACAGCCATTTGCTAAACAAACAATACAGTCTCACAATGAAAACAGATTTAGCATGAGCAGTAAAACTTCTCTGCCATTGAAACTCACATTCATTGAAACAACATTAAAACCCACATTCAAATAAAATGCATCTGGCCAGTAGAGAATTAAGTTACCTTTAGGGTCTTTTCAAGCTACAGGCTCCTTGAACACATTCTTATGGCCATGCATATATGCATGTGTTCTTTAATTCACCTTCCTGATTGCATTAAACTGTATTTCTTGTATAATAAAGCACTATCTGTTAGTGTGTGTTTTAAAGTTGTAGTTTTGAAATTTTTCCAGTAAGCAATGGAATGAAATGTATGACCAAATAATGACAAAACTGCCCATTTCAGAACATTTTAATCATAAAAGGCCACTCAAACTTCTGTCAATACAATCCACAGTATCAGTCAATAAGCACAATCTCTGCAGAAGTAAAATTCATCTAAATAATTCTACATTAGAAATTTGCAACTAATAAAAGGCTGTTACTGCCTAACAACTTTACATTTCAGTGTCTCATCTCCAAATTCAGTGCTTACTGTCCTTAATGAATTAATTGCCTATGTTACATTAAAGAAAAATATACATTGGTAATATTGCAATAGGGAGTGACTGAGAGCCTGACACACAAGTTCATAGTTACTAGGCATCTTATACAAAGAGGGCACACTAAGAAATGCAGAACCCTATCCCCATAAAATGCACCAAATAATTGGCAACTAAGTTATTACATACCATATCTCCATTACCTCTCAAACTCTTAGCAAAGGAAATCTGAACAAAGCCTAATATAATGGGGGGAGGCAAA
Source organism: Protopterus annectens (assembly GCF_019279795.1). Taxonomy (NCBI): domain Eukaryota; kingdom Metazoa; phylum Chordata; order Ceratodontiformes; family Protopteridae; genus Protopterus; species Protopterus annectens. The sequence goes on along the minus strand of NC_056747.1, from coordinate 318,725,095 downwards.
GGACCCCAAACAGGGACAGATTATAAATATTGCTCTTAGAGGCTTAGAAAGTTGCTAGAGTAACAGCATTTGTCTTGGCATACATTTTCTGAAGGAAATGAAGGTTAAAAATTCAAATGTATGACATTTAGTTATTTAAATCTTCAGTGATGTGCCAGAAAAGAAGAATAGGTTTTTCCTTCTTGAAACATACAGAGTATCTCCTACTGGTCCGACTACCACCACTGTAGTGATTACTACTGAAATGGCAAATGCATCTACCCAGTTAACATAAATCAACAAACAATTAAACAGCACAATACTGATTAGCTATCTCAGAGTTTAACTACCCATTGCAAACCATTCACAAAAAAATACCTTTAACATTTTTTAAGGCAACTTATATTGCCACTCATTTACACACACACACACACACACACACACACACACACACACACACACACACACACACACACACACACACACACACACACACACTATATAGGGTGACAGCATTTGCATTCAAACCATCAATAAAACATTCACTTTAAACATGCTCAACATGCAATGATTTTAGTTTTGTGTCGCTGGAGACATGATATTCTACTAGTCAAAAATGCCCAGATGATGCATCAATTATAACTTCAAACAAAGCATTTATGCTACATGACTATATAGTATTATCATGCTGTCAAGTCTATATAAATGTGAGATTTTATCTTACTTTTTATAAAACATTTAACTAATTACCAAGTAAGAATAAAAATAATTTTTACTATTTTTTAATTAAAATTCAAGATTTTGTTACCCTTTTTTCATTAAAGCAAAAAATGCAGAAATATTATAGGAAATTATCTTAGAATTATCACCTGAAAATTGCATAGGTGTACATCAGACCACTTTGCAGATGTAATCCATTATATTCTGGTAGCAAAAGTAGACAAACGCTGTTACTAGTATGGAAGCGTTCTTTCTGAAAATGTTTATTAGTGAAAGTATTGATTGGAATTGTTCTCTCTTTTCCTACTGGCCATGAACCTTACATCTGCTTCAGCTCCCCATTTCTACAAAACTGAAAGCCATCTCAAGCCAAACCATTTATGGCTAAAGTAATAATTTTAAGCCAGATCAGCTTGCATGTTTCTGTAAATACACAATTTCTATACAGTGTTAACAGCATGCAATGAACTTTGCTGAGGTCTTGCTTTGCTTCATAACATTAGGCCAGACCCCACTTTTTCTATGAATTGACTCCAAGTATAACAGACTTGCTGTGCCCACCAATATACTTTTTTTTATTATATGTCTTTAAAACCCTTAAAATAGCTGTCATTTCCTTCTTTGTAGTTTGCAGATTTATTTTACACAGAGGTTCATTGCTTTGAAGATGAAAGTATTGAAAGCCTATTGTTCTTTGGCATCACTATTATGCTAGCAATAATTTATTCTGAAGTTCTATTACTTCCCGTCATATCTCCCATTTTGAAAACTAACATCTTTACTCCTGAGAGGCTTGGTAAGTTGATTGTGACCCCCCCCCCCCCCCCCAAGATACTTTTTCCATCTAAATTTCAGAAAACTAGGTCAAATGTCCTTCTTTCCTGAGCACTATCCTTGGCTATTAATGGGAGTCTTTTGTGGGGATTTGAGAATGATATTTCTCTAAGGTAAGGCTGCATTCAACATGTTCCATGTAAAATATTATCTCACAGGCTTCCATTCACAATAGCCCTCTTTTTCTTCCATCCTAAGATTACATTCTATCACATTCATATCTCTTTTCTTCTCTTGAGAAGGTCTATATACGGTTTCTTTGCTGACTTCAAAACCATTCCCCATCTCCACTATAATCAAGGGTACATGTTAGACTTGCTTCCTCATTTGTTTCGAGAGCTACAGAAGGTTACAGGATTCAAAAATACTGCAATAATCATCAGTGCCCAGGGCTGTTTACATTTTAAGCCGCTCTGTTATTTATCAGAAATATGCCCCTACATACACACATACTACAGCATACACCATCTGACATCTGCTCTGAGCAGATATTTACTCAAGTTGTTGACGATGCTTTCATATTTAATTTGTGCAGGCTCTATATTTTGAAAGCAGCTTTGAACTCCTAACCAGCAATGAGTGCACATAAAGACTCGAATACCTTTCTTGTAAATTTACGGGTGCATTGCTCTTCTTTCACATGTATAATCACTTTGTGATTAAAAATCAAAACCAGTGTTCAAAATTTAGTTTTAATACAAAAAATGCTAATGCAACTATTGTATTTGAGGGATACACCACCACCAGCATCTTCTTGGAGTAATGTGGATAAAAGTCTGAAAATAATCAGCCCCCAAAAAATCTAAATTGACACTTCAGAATGCGTGTAATTGGGAGCTTGGAGAAAAGTAATCTGTAAGAGCAAGCATATTATGCAAAATAGTAAGCATATAGCATTAATGTTTAGCATTCTGACATTGCACATATGTAGTAGAAAACCATAAATGTTGGGGAAATGAAAAAGTTACAGGCATGTTTGTGGAAGGTTATCTAATCTAATTCATCATGGCTACTCATTTTACCCTAAACGATTTATTTAGATTGTTTAAACAGTGAGATTGCTGCACAATGCAAAACAGTCAACTATTTTAGCGCCTTTTCCTTCTTGATTAAAAAGTGTATTCCTCAATGCATTCTTCACTATAATGGGCACAAAATGAAAGGGTCTGATTAGGCATCCTTCTGCAGTGACCCTGACCTCAGTGAGCGATGCGCAGCTTTTCAGAAACCTAATTGCAATTCAACAAGTAAACGATTCTCATGGTGGCGAACCGCCCTTTTGTACATAGGCAAAGGCTCTCTTTGCACGAGACCTACTATCACACACAGTAAAACACACACTATCTCTCTCATACAAACAGAACGAGTAATTTAAATTCCACACACATACATGCATATACACACACTCTCTTGCATACAGAAGCGAACAGTTTAAATTATAAACACATAGTTTAAATTACAAACATACACTTACTTTCTTTTTAAATGAACGGCCACCACACGCGTACACAGGATCTTAACCCCACTGTTAACTGAACTGCTAACTTAAGTTTCGCGCGCGACAGCAGGTTTTTTTTTTTTTTTTTAACCTTCCAGCCAATCGGAAGCTATAAAAGTGTAAGGGCGGCCACCCTTCCTCCTCTTCCTGTTGTTTTGGTGCTCTTCATTCCGACAGGGCGCCGAAATAGCAAAATAACAAAAGTAAATGAATTTAATTAAATACATAAAAATGCGCCCTTTACGAGGCCGGCCTGTATGGCGCCCTAGGCGGTCGCCTAGTTCGCCTATGCCTAAGGCCGGCCCTGGTCAGGGGCTATTTCACTGTTTAGTGGTGCTGCGGTAGCGTTCTCGCCTCACAGTAAGATGTTGTTGCATTCAATTCTCAGTTAGAGCGTCTTCTGTGTGGAGGCATGCGTGAATGGGCGTGCCTTCGTTGAAGGTTGTGCATCAGGGCTGGTAACTCGGCACGTAAAAATATACTACCAAACATTAGTGGATCGGAGTTCCGCTGTGTCGACCCCTAACCGGGATAAGCCGAAAGACACAACAACTGGTTGTTCTGAGCCTCTATAAAAGCATTGTATTTTTGTGTGAAGTTTAGCTCAGAGCAGCAGGTTTTAGTAGTGCCCTCAACAGATGCAGACACATAAATTTACGTTTTTCCTACAAAAACTACCTCTATTATTTCCTAAGTAACTAGCTGCACACTGAGCACCAGTTTGCATTATGACTTCCTCGAGTTTCACCATATGCAGTTTTAGGCAGTTGTGATAGAAATCAACACTCCTACAGCAACCAAGCAAACCGTAAACATTCCCTGTTACTAGCCCTGTGCAGAATATCCAAATAGGATCCAAATAGGATCCAAAGTCATTGTCATGTACTTCTCTGCTATCTCTGCAGCTAGCCTGGTGGATATAGGTGTCCTGAGGCAATGCAGCAATTGCCTTGTGTACACTGATAACCACCTAATCCTCAGACATATGAATAACATATGTGAGAGCTGTAGTTACACAATGTCATTGGAGGCAAGGCTCTCACCTATAAGCACTTCCACTAACAGGTTAGCGCACACACTTCATCCACCTCATATATCAGGCCAGTCACACAGACCTACATAGGGTGAGGCTCTTAAATGTAATCGTCCCAGACAACAAATACTTCCCAGATGCTGCACTCAGGGAAAAAAAAGGTCTTCAGCAAGAGCTCTCCATGAAAACTACACTTAAGATACAAACTGCCCAACCCATGGTGCCTTAAACTCTAAGCCCATAAAGCATATCAATACACAACCTGGTATTCTGATCATAGGAGTTTCCATAGTGAGATACACAGACTCCCCAGTGACCAGGTTAACAAAAGAGAGACATACGGTCAAGTGCCTGTCAGGTACCTGGATCCATCATAATGCTCAGTCACTCAGAGTCCTTCTTGTACTTGGGGTTAAGTGACCTGTTATAGTCTTCTTGGGTGTTAATGATGTCAGACTTATCTCACTGATCTATATGAAGGGAGACATTCTGGACCTCTCAGACTATGTGCCCCAGGGTGATATGAGCCTAACATTGAGCATCATTCTACCATCATTAAGGATGGTGCCTCAATATAAACAGAAGGTGGTTGACTTAATTATTGGCTTAGCTTCTGCATTAGGCCACATTACGTTGTCAAGGATAGTCTGTACCTGTCCCCTCTTGGCTTTAGAATATTAGCTAAACCACTGCCCCCCCCCCCCAAGCAATGCCAAACTGACAAACTTTCTCACATAGCAAAAACAACCAAAGGGAATCAAAAGATGTTACTGTTCGATGCCAGGAGTCTGAACAATAACCTCCACCTCCTCCCCAAGATCTCCTCATCCTGGAAGATGCAGACATCTGTGCAGTTACTAAGACTTGGTTTAAGCCCATGGAGAGCATCCAGGCAGTGCATAGCTACAATGACTTCCACCCATTCAGGCCAGCTACTCCACAGGCAGGGATTAAAGGTGAAGGTGTCTCAATATACAATAAAAACAAGATCACTTGAAGGCTGGTCAAACAGGATGATACATTTGAGCTTCTCCATGTCCAAAATACTATAAGCAAAGTAACACCAAAAAATGGAGAAAACGGAGAAAGACAACAAAAACTAGTAACACAAAACTCCTCCGGTTTTCAAGATCCCAATGAAGACAGTCCCACAAAAAAATTATATACTAAATAAATACTATAAGCAAAGTCGCATACCATTTCCTTGCAAGCTACAGGTCCCCATCTATGACCCAGGAAACCCATAACTCATACTTGGATATATTGGAGACACTCATCGTTCAACCCAATATCATGTGTAACTACCCCCACTATAAACCGGGATTCATACACAACCTGTAATTGTGAAGGCCCAGAGATTTCTTGCTTTTTAAAGACAAATAGTCTGAATCAGACAGTCCAGGTTCTTCACCTGGAGCACAAACATATTGGACCTGCTCTTCACTAACATAGGGGAACGCGACAACTACCCTAGTGTAATATCCTCTCCAGTAAGATTTGACCATAAAGCTGTCACATGTGAAATAAAAATGAAATTTGTTATCCTAGCCACCCCTGCAGCATTTAGGAATTATTTTAAAGTTCTATTCAAACTTCCTATTATTAAGTGATAACCAGGAAAAATTTCAATCCCTCAAAATCCCGAGAACACAGCTGCCTATGTGGAATTCTTCACAAACTCTGTGCAATCATTTTAATAGAAGCCTTGAGACAGCTATGTTCACATGGAATAAACTCAGAGCAAACTAAAAAAGAAGCCACCCTGGTAGAATCCTAACATAAACAAGAGATTATACAACAATAAGGAAGAAAATAATGTCAAAAGATAGGAGATGCAATTCTCAACAAGATAAACACCTCAACTATCTAAACAAACAACTCAAGAAGGCAAATTAATTCTACCAAAGCCAAGTGTGAAGTAAGATGTGACAGACTGATGGCTCCACTGCCACCAGCATGAAGAAAGGTCTTTGCTGGCACCACAGGGATGGTCTTGAGACGCACTACTGGTACCAGCAGGTTAAAAGCAAAAGAAAGAAGTGCACCTAAGCTAACTCAGCAACCAATCCACCTAGCCCTAACAGCATAAAGGAAATATGCACCTCTGCCCTGGGTATGGGTTTCCAACATCCATATTCAGTGTAGATCGCACACAGGCTGCCAATGCAGTGATATTACAAGGCTTTTCTTTTTTAATCTCTCCAAGTCTTTTGGGGTTTCTAATACCATGATGAGAACAAACCTCATGCCTAAGTCATAGTCTGATTAAAGTTCATGAAGCTAGTATTGATTTAATCTTTGATGTTCCCCACCTGCAATGTGCCTAGAATTGACTCCTCCTGCAATTCATACAGAGTTACATGTATCGGTAACATATCTAAGTATGATTGTAAATTCTTTTCTTATAAGACCCGTTGCTCCTACTACTACTGAAACAGAGTATTCTTCTTCCACATTGCCCTTGATTCTGCCTGTAAAGCCTGGTATTTTATGACTTTCTCTCTCTCTGTACCATAAGACTCTGTAGTCACCGGGTGTAGTAATTTCAATGATGCTTTTTGTTTTCATGGACCACTATATCTGGTTTTCTTTCATCTATTTTTTGAACTGTTGGTAATGGGTGATCCCATGTGATATAAACTTTATTTTCTATGATGCTTTGTGGCTCATGTTTCCAATGCTTCTCAGCTACTTCAACATTATAACATTTGCACAATCCCCAATACACTCTTGCCACATTATTATGCCTTTCAGTATACAGTTCTTCTGCCATTGGTGTATCACACCTTGCAACACAATGTGCAACTGGTTCCAATTCTGTTTTACAAAACCTGAATTTGTCTGTTTCTGCCAGATGTTAAATGGACTTCGTAAACCAATGTGTATGTAGTCCACTATCTTGGGCCACCAACATTAAGCTTTTGTCATTTGGTTTAAATTCACCTCTCCTTAACCATTCCTGCATTAGCTCCTGATCGACATGAGGTTGTTCCAAGAGTTTTCTGTACTTGCAACTATATTTATGCATTTTCCACATTTTTTGCCTTCTCATCTGATCCTTCACCTTACATTCCTTCTTTTGTTTTTTGGCACATTCAGTTCCTACCTAATTTTTATCGACTTCGGTTTGATTTCGATTACTGCCTAACACAAATATGCTTCTGCTAAACTAAGCAGGGAAGTCATCTTGGACTACTACTTCTCATATTAAAGCTTTCACTATGCCTAGGTCTTGTGACGTCAGCAGATATGCATACAGTCCACTGATTGTGAGTTTGACAATGTTGTTTCTGTACATAAGCATTTGTCTGTGCCCATTCCTTACTGCTTCTCAGAAGACAAGCCCAATGTTAAGGGCCCCAGGCTGTGACCAAATTTGCAGATGTTTGCAAACTGGGAACAGTCACAGAATCTCCCCCTAACATCCTCCAGGAAAGGCTATCCCAGACAAGTTACTGGTGCCAGTTTAAAACTCTTTGCCAAGAAATGCATAATGCGACTCTTTGGAAAGTTGGCTACCTGGGAAACTACTTTTTTGGCATCACACTCCTAAAAGTGGACTCAGTATTCAGGGATTTTGAGATGTGCGTAAACAGTAACCTGTCGCTAGATAAACATTTGTCTAAGGTAGCAAAGAAATCACTCTATGTTGCTCAACTTCTAAACAATGCTATGGCATCCAAGTCCAAGTAAATCACTGATATGTTGTATTTGGTCCTAATCAGACCAATCGGAGTCCAGTCCCCTCCTTGATATGTACCTAACCAGGCACATGCAACAACCAGAATGTCCAGCCAGATTCCTCACAAAAAGAATAGAGGGTGTAAACAGCATGTTCAGTGTGGATTGCCTCAAAGCCCTATTCCTATACTCTGTCTCCTACAAATTGCTGAGGGGTGATCCAAGTCCAGCATACAAGGCATCCTTAGATCCCACTCTGATGGACCTTTTGCATATCTGCCAAACAAATAGCATCAGAAATACCAGACCCAGAGACTTAAACCTCGCTGCAACCATAAATAGGACTTGTGACAGTGATGGGTATGTGTCTCAGAATAACCATTCTCTGGAATAGGCTTCCCATCCAGGTGAATCAAACTAAGAAAAGAATTGAAGCCACAGCAAGCTTGATTCCAACAATAAAAATTTTAGTAAGCTGAGCACTTTTGTCCCCTTAAAAACTGGGACTTCCTTAGAGTTAAAAGCACTGAGTATGAATATTGGTTATGAGGTTTGTGAGATCTATATTACAGCATCGAATGGACTGCTAACTGAACACCCTTTTATCGACACATATTAAGCGAAATATAAAAACCCCAAATGGCCACAAAAGCAAATTTTTCCCAGGGGAAAAAAATCACTTGGCCGTCATCGGGGATTTGCCCTTTCCTCCACTGTAGTGTGATGTAGGAGTTGGTATATTTAGTTAGGGTGGTGTAGGGGCACAGCCCCCACTTCATATGGTCTGACTTTTTTTTTGTATTGGCTAAACAATTTTCTCCCCTGGGAAAAAATTTGTTTTTGTGGCCGTTCGGGGGGTTTTTGTATTTTGCTTAATATGTGTTGATAAAAGGGCATTTGGGAGCCTGTTCAATGCCATAATATAGACACAGTTTGTATTTTAAAAGAAGACTAGTCATTTAGCAACAATGAAATCATCTTCCTGTATTAGTTTTTCGATTTAGTATTGAGGAACAATTTTTTTTGAGGCGAATACTAGGGTTCCTATTACCAAATCGAAAGACTGTAATTGCGAATATGAAAAGAGTGACACATATTGTGCAAAAGACAGAAACGCCGAACATCCAAAATAGTGAAAATTTAAATGTCTAAGTGTAATGGTTGGCCCATCTGCAGTATAGTGCCATAAGGTAAGTGTGCGATAGATAGGGCTTTAGGGTTAGGATGTGTGTTAAGGTAAGTGAATAGATAGGCAATGTATGTAAGATTTAGTGTAGTGTTAAAAGTAGGGTTTTATTTAACTGTATGTATGTGTATTATTATTTTTTTTTGTGTGTATGTGTTTAGGAGAAGTGTGCGGTAGTTATGGACCTTAGGGTTAGGGAGGGGTTAAGGATAGTGCGTAGATAGTTGTATATGTGGGGTGTAGTGTTGGAAGTAGGGATTTGTTAAATGTATGCATGTGTATTATTTATTTTTTTTGGGTGTATGTCTGTAGGGGACATGTGTGGTAGTTATGGACCTTAGGGTTAGGGAGGGGGTAAGGATAGTGCATAGTTAGTTGTTTATGTGGGGTTTAGTGTAAGGTTAGAAGTAGGGTTTTGGTGATTTACTTTAGGTTAGAAGTAGGGTTTAGTTAATGTATGTATTTAGGTTTATTTATTTTGTTTGGGTAGGTAGTATGTAGCGGGTGGTGGGGTTGGCCGACTATGAGAGTCCGTTATTTTATTTTTCGCTGTTTAGTGTGTTTGGGATTTTCACGGTTCGCATTATAGGTGTTGACATTTAGGTATTCGCGTAATGGGTTTTTTGATTTGGTAATATAGACCCGAATACTACCACCAAATTTCTGGGTGGCTATGGAAACAGTTTGTGACCCCCACCCCTTTATGTGAACTTGGTATTACTATTCTAGGAATAACAACATGTGCTTACCTCAAGATAGTTTGTTTTTGTACACGCATATTTTAGATCTCATTTCATGGAAGAGGGACACCAATTGGTTTTTGAACTTAGTAGAATTTCTGAATGGAACTGCAGCCTTTTTGAGGTTTACTTTTATCTAGGATTATACTAAAATGTACTTTTTGGATGTGTATAGGTAAGGATAGGTCAAATCAAAAATTTATATCCATGATTTTCCGTAAATAAACCTTTTTTAATTCATACTTGCACTTTGTCAGTTGTCACCCATAGTCTCAAAAGAGAGAGATTGTTAAGGGACAGCTGGTGCAGCTTTCAAGGTTGATTAGTGATGACAGCATATTTAAAAATGAAGTGGGGGAAGGTGGTTGATACGTTCTGCATCAGGAACTACCACTATTCTTTACTTAGTGATATTAATGAAGAAATTATGAGAGGAAGGAAAACAAATTGTCCCATTTAGGGTGGCAGTAATAAGGACCTGGTAAATGAATTAGTGACCACCAACAATTATAACTGAGGGTCTATAGTACTGTCATTCAACTGGGGCACTCTTCCATACTTGGTGTACTTTGAAAAAACTGGGGTCTGATGATTTCTCAGGACATAAAGGTAATTTAGCGGATACACTGGCTGTGACCTTTAGTAGAGGTAAAAAATTGAAAAAGGGAGAAAACAAGATTGCAGATTGTCAATCCACAGGTAAAATGTCTAAATGCAGCAAATGTAAACACTGCAAATGTATTAATGATGGTCCTTATGTTAGTACTGAAGGGTACAAGAAGGTGATAGGATGCTGTGCCCAGGCTCATGTAATTGTGACTGCAAGGGGGTGTTTGTGTGGATATTTGTGCTTCATGCTCAGGCTTCTACATGGGTAAGACCAATAGAAGGATTTAAGATGGAATTTATGTGCATGACATTAAAACTGCAAACACCACTGGCGCTTTGTTTGGACACACTGTAATATGTACACATTTTAAGAGATTTACTTTTTTTGTGATTGATACAGTTGTAAGGAGTGAGGGGAGAGACAGACACAGTAGAGAATTAATCTGATAATTGCATTTGAATGATTGTCACAAGTCTTTCATCAATAATAATCTTTCTATTTCTAGTACATTAAAACAAAAAGCCATGGCCATTTGACTTTTAGTTATGGCCACATTATTGAATTTTATGTCAAATGAGTTTTATGTTTTAAGTTTTGGTTACATTCATCGTTTGAATTATATATATTTATCTTTTTTTATTTAATGAACTGAGCGGTATGATGTTTCTTCCTTGAAGGATTATATATTTTTGGTGGTTGTCTCTTTAAGGATACCTGAAGCAATGTACTTTAAATGGAACCTAGCTTGTGATTGGTTAAATATAGAGTTACCACCTGTCCCACTTTGTGAGGGACAGTCCCTCTTTGGGCAGCTGTGTCCTGCACAAAAAAAATTGAAAAAATGGCAAATGTCCTGAGATTTTAGGACAAAAATATTTCTTATATTTTATGTAATAGTTCCATAAAAACAGTTATTCTGTATCTGCAACATGTAAATGTTACAGGAAACAGAATAAGCAACTAAAATGCTACAAGAATAAGCTTTTATTTAGGCAAAAAAGTGAAGTTCTGTCCTTTGTACTGGTCTTGGGTAAGTTTTGCCCTGCAAAATCTGACGTTTGTACCAAAAATGTCCTACTTTGGGCATTTGAAAAGTGGCAGCCCTAGTTAAGTAAGGATGTGTTTTTACCTCTGATGAAGTCCTAGGTTTTTAGGGGGAAAAGTCCTTAGTTTATTAAAGTTTTATTGTTGGAATCTGGCATGTTGCAGCTTCAATTCTTTTCCAACAGCCATTGGTGTGTTTTTGAGAAATTTTGGTTCCCATCCAGGTGGAACAGAGCTTCTTTCATAACCATAGTCAAGTGTAAACTGTTCCATTTGATGGGAAATTCATCCATGGTATGGCATGGTATAATGCTGAGAGGCAGCCTGTAAATGTTTGTTCAACCATGCTCTAGCTAACATAGATCCATTAAAATATACCCCTTAAAACAACATCTAGGGCACCAAAAAAAATGCTGAATACCTTTGGGAATCTTATATTGGCTTGAAAGTCCATGGGTCATTAGCGTAGCATATATCTAGGAACCTAAGTACATCCATGGTACAGCAAACCAACAGGATTTTGAATTTATATTCCCTTCAGGGCAGCTGATTTCTCCTGACT